>NC_143027.1:6147500-6375000 GCF_057628025.1 Oncorhynchus mykiss
GATCCAAATTTCACCAGATTGGGATCCTGGAGTGGGAATTCTGTGAGGGGTTAGGGTGCTAACTTCATGATCTAGTAACTCTTCCTAGAGGTCACCAGTAGAATAAGGGGACATGGACTCATTTAGAAAATGGTTTTAGCAGTAACATTATGTTATGCTTTTTGACATTTGCCTTCGAGATGTTACTAAGAAAAGGTTAAGGTCATAATTCGTCATATAGTCAATGTTTGTCTGAATTTCCTGAAACAGAAATGTAATGAACTTAACTGTTGTTGTGATCTGTGTTTTGTTGAGGTTATCATGGAAGGTGACGTCAAATCATGTCTTAATACATGGTAGGAATAATTTGTCCATAGACAGTGTGTGTAAACCTCAAAACCCTCCCTCACCGGCTGAAGAAAGACGGACAAAGGCGCTCAATGAGAGACGGTGACTTTTACCACTTCTGTCTGAGTCCATAAACCAGGAACAGAGTGCTGAGAGTCTGTGTGGAGTGAGTGTGGAGAGACAGAACAAGTTCAGGTGAGATCTGTCTGAGTCCATAAACCAGGAACAGAGTGCTGAGAGTCCGTGTGGAGTGAGTGTGGAGAGACAGAACAAGTTCAGGTGAGATCTGTCTGAGTCCATAAACCAGGAACAGAGTGCTGAGAGTCTGTGTGGAGTGAGTGTGGAGAGACAGAACAAGTTCAGGTGAGATCTGTCTGAGTCCATAAACCAGGAACAGAGTGCTGAGAGTCCGTGTGGAGTGAGTGTGGAGAGACAGAACAAGTTCAGGTGAGATCTGTCTGAGTCCATAAACCAGGAACAGAGTGCTGAGAGTCCGTGTGGAGTGAGTGTGGAGAGACAGAACAAGTTCAGGTGAGATCTGTCTGAGTCCATAAACCAGGAACAGAGTGCTGAGAGTCCGTGTGGAGTGAGTGTGGAGAGACAGAACAAGTTCAGGTGAGATCTGTCTGAGTCCATAAACCAGGAACAGAGTGCTGAGAGTCCGTGTGGAGTGAGTGTGGAGAGACAGAACAAGTTCAGGTGAGATCTGTCTGAGTCCATAAACCAGGAACAGAGGGCTGAGAGTCCGTGTGGAGTGAGTGTGGAGAGACAGAACAAGTTCAGGTGAGATCTGTCTGAGTCCATAAACCAGGAACAGAGTGCTGAGAGTCCGTGTGGAGTGAGTGTGGAGAGACAGAACAAGTTCAGGTGAGATCTGTCTGAGTCCATAAACCAGGAACAGAGGGCTGAGAGTCTGTGTGGAGTGAGTGTGGAGATACGCACTTGCATATCAGGTGACGTGCCAATCAGGTGAAATGGAGGAGATGGGGAACAAAGAGAAAGTGACAAGACTTGGGAACACCTCTCGGACCCTGGTGCCTAAAGGGGAAGACTGGGCCTAAAGGGGAAGACTGGGCCTAAAGGGGAAGACTGGGCCTAAAGGGGAAGACTGGGCCTAAAGGGGAAGACTGGACCTAAAGGGGAAGACTGGGCGTAAGCTTGAGGAAGCTTTTTAGGGCTTTCATTTTTGTGGAACCCAACAGGAAAGTATCCTGGAGGCATAGAGTCAGCTGAAGAGAGAGTGGGACTTGTCATGGTCTCAGACTTTGGTTTTCATGCACATATAATTATGCATAGCTTATCACATTGTTAATACTGTTATGTTGTATTTATTTTTGTTGCTTTCCAAGTCTTGTGCTATCACTCTGTTAGGAACCAGAAGGGGAAAGTGGAGAGACTAAAAGCTGCTCCAGCTGCCATTGAAGGAGCCAGCAGATTCAGCTGGAATGGCATTTTGTTGTGTGATCATAATTCAGAGGCCATAAGTCTCTGAATTTGTACACCTCACGGTGACTGTCTGTTCGTTGTTTGTTCATTTGTTTGTTTGTTTAATTCATGTTTTCTAATCATTTGTTAGTTTTTATTCATGTTTTCTAATAGTTTGTTAGTTTTTATTCATGTTTTCTAATAGTTTGTTTGTTTTTATTCATGTTTTATTATCATTGTTTATACATTTTTTATTAATTTCCAAGTTTATATGAATTGAACATTAGGATGCTGTTGTTCAAGACGAGGGACTTGTTGGATTCCACAGTTTGAACATTGAGATATTAAAGACATGACAGATTAGACACATAGTATATTAAGGAGGAAAAGAGACTGGGTCTCTGTAGAAAGACAGATAGCGGTGGAATGTGTTGGAGGACGAGAGGAGAGCAAAGTGTGAAACAGGGGAGACAGATGGACATCTGTGGATTAGGTGAAGGAGGGGTTGAGGTCAGGAGGTGAGGACAGGTCACCTGAAGGGAGTAATAAAGGTTTGGTTTCCTGTTTCCCTTTTTTCTCTCTTCCTGTAGAACCATAAAATGAAAGGATTGAAGAGAAGGAGGAGTGTCTTAATAAGTGGGATATAAATATCTGGGTGGGACAAATGTTGTGTTGTCTGAATTACAGCTGTACAGAACCTCTGGGAAGAATTACACTTGGTTAAAGTTTCTCTAGTGTCCATGGGTTATTTAGTCTGAAAAATAAGAACCTAACAATACATACTGAGATCATTTCAGATAAACTAATTAACTTGGTATTGGAATCATATTTGAACAGAATCCATTGGTATCACATTGGTATTACATTGGTATCACATTGGTATCACATTGGTACCACATTGGTACCACATTGGTACCACATTGGTATCACATTGGTATCACATTGGTATCACATTGGTATCACATTGGTATCACATTGGTATCACATTGGTATTACATTGGTATTACATTGGTATCACATTGGTATCACATTTCCATTTAGCTCCAACTTGATACATTCCTGTTCCAATTCACTCAATGGTGGTTGAGATGGGGAAGTTCTACACTTCTCTTCTTCTTGTTGGTACTGTAGAAAGAGATGGTCTGTGTTAAAGTCAACAGAAGTGTGTGTGTGTGTGTGTGTGTGTGTGTGTGTGTGTGTGTGTGTGTTGTATTTACCTTTGTAACTTGACAATGACTTTGTTGATCCATCGTGCATCTGGAGTCACACAGACGGTGGCTTTGTCCTTCTTGGTAACGCTGATGAATGAATGGAGGGATATATATTACAGCGTCACCATGGTTACATATCATACACTGCAGAATTGAACCTATCAGAAAACGTCAATATGAACGTACACATATTTAGCAGATGTTATTATGGCTGTAGTGAAATGGTTGTGTTCCCAGCTCCAACAGTGCAATACATATCTAACAATACATTATTCTACATCTGAGTAGAAGAATGGATTTAAGAAATCTATTTCTTTATTTCTTTATTTAACCAGGCAAGTCAGTTAAGAACAAATTCTTATTTTCAATGACGGCCGAGGAACAGTGGGTTAACTGCCTGTTCAGGGGCAGAATGAAGTTGTCAGCTCGGGGGTTTGAACTTGAAACCTTCAGGTTACTAGGCCAACGCTCTAACCACTAGGCTACCCTGCAGCCCCAACAAATATTAGGACGAGCAAAGTCGGAGTCCTGTATATGTAAATGTATGTATAGATACAATACCAGACAAAAGTTTGGACACACCTACTCATTCCAGGGTTCTAGAACACCTACTCATTTCAGGGTTCTAGAACACCTACTCATTTCAGGGTTCTAGAACACCTACTCATTTCAGGGTTCTAGAACACCTACTCATTTCAGGGTTTTTCTTTATTTTTTACTATTTTCTACATTGTAGAATAATAGTGACGACATCAAAACTATGAAATAGCACATGGAATCAAGTAGTAACCCAAAATGTATTAAAACATATATATATATTTGAGATTGTTCAAAGTAGCCACCCTTTGCCTTGATGACAGCTTTTCACTCTCTTGGCATTCCTTCGACCTCATGGCTTGGTTTTTGCTCTGACAGGCACTGACAACTGTAGGACCTTTATATAGACAGGTGTGAGATGTTCCAAATCATGTCTAATCAATTGAATTTACCACAGGTGGACCCCAATCAAGTTGTAGAAACATCTCAAGGATGATCAATGGAAACAGGATGCATCTAAACTCAATGTAGAGTCTCATAGCAAAGTGTCTGAATACTTATGTAAATAAGGTGTTTCTGTTTTTTATATTTAATTCATTTGCTAAAATGTCTAAAAACCTGTTTTCACTTTGTTATTATGGAGCATTGTGTGTAAATTGATGAGGACAATTGTTTTATTTAATCAATTTTAGAAAAAGGCTGTAAACATAATAAAATGTGGAAAAGTCAAGGGGTCTGAATACTTTCTGAATACACTGTATGTATATGTTTACATGTGTGATTGAATGTAGAGTCATTGTGGACAGTATGTGGATAGAATATATAGTACATCTGTAGAATAGGGAGCATATAATAGTACATGTACAGCAATAGTTGAATAGGATGGCTTTGACTAGAAAAACATATTTGTAATCTGTGATTGTCTGGAGTCCCTGCCACATACTGAGTTTCGGGGGAAATTGCTATAGGCTACCACTGCAAATGCCCACATTTATTACAATGTCTTAGCCTTGGTTACGAATAGGAACATTGAACTCATCATCAGTGACTAATGATTGGTTTGCATAGCATGCAGTAAAGTGACTATACTGACTAATTAATTTCCCCTCCACCACGACCGATCCCCCACGCTTCTTCCCCCTATGCATTAGAAAACCACAGTTTAGCGCTTCGTTCAAGACCTCGCTGACTGACTCACATGATCTATGTGTGAAGACAATGACAGCCACCATGGGTTTTAGGTGCGGTTTCCAAGACACAGATGAAGCCTGAACAACAACAACAAAAAGCATGGAGATTCCACTGGGCCAGTGGTTACCAACCAATCGATCGCGATCGACTTCAAGGCATTCCTAGTCGATCACCAAACATTTCTGTAGAAAATCATATGGAAAAGGATTGCGGGTCTTCTTTTTTAAATTCGTGTTGCGCTGTTACCGGCAGGTGCACTTCAGAAGCCTTGCGCACCGGGTAGACAAACTGTTCCCATTTTAAACCATTTAGTTTGTCAGGAAAGACAAACTCTACCTAACCGGCGGACAGGAAGATCTGTGGATAAATCGAGAGAGCCAAACTGCGCTGGCCAATCGTATAGCTCAAATCACTGTGCCTACAGCTTCCACGACCCCCACACAAAGTTTGATACCAGCCTATGTAAGATTTCATAACTTTTAAAACCAGGACCAGAGAGAAATGATCAAAGAATACAGCTGCTGTTTTTTATGAGTGAGTTCATGTTTAAGTTTTCATTCTGCTCTGTCACTGTTTTCATTCAACACTATTACATAATATAACACATGTTTCTCTCTACTTCCACTCACACTGTAATGAATGAGTAGCCAAGTGTATGGACAGCGCTGTGTTTCTATCATTATTAGCATCTCGTCCTGTCTATTTTAATAGGGAGGGATATTATACTTCCTCTGGTCAGAGGAACAACATGAATTTGTGTCTGAAAGCAGATGCGGTGTGACTCGACTTTAGCCATCAGGTGGAAGACGTTGTCCCCTCTCTCTGGTCAGTCTCACCTCTCTCTGGTCAGTCTCACCTCTCTCTGGTCAGTCTCACCTCTCTCTGGTCAGTCTCACCTCTCTCTGGTCAGTCTCACCTCTCTCTGGTCAGTCTCATCTCTCTCTGGTCAGTCTCACCTCTCTCTGGTCAGTCTCACCCCTCTCTGGTCAGTCTCACCTCTCTCTGGTCAGTCTCACCTCTCTCTGGTCAGTCTCACCTCTCTCTGGTCAGTCTCACCTCTCTGTAGTCAGTCTCACCTCTCTCTGGTCAGTCTCATCTCTCTCTGGTCAGTCTCATCTCTCTCTGGTCAGTCTCACCTCTCTCTGGTCAGTCTCACCTCTCTCTGGTCAGTCTCACCTCTCTCTAGTCAGTCTCACCTCTCTCTGGTCAGTCTCACCTCTCTCTGGTCAGTCTCACCTCTCTCTGGTCAGTCTCACCTCTCTCTGGTCAGTCTCATCTCTCTCTAGTCAGTCTCACCTCACGCTGGTCAGTCTCACCTCACGCTGGTCAGTCTCACCTCTCTCTGGTCAGTCTCATCTCTCTCTGGTCAGTCTCACCTCTCTCTGGTCAGTCTCACATCTCTCTGGTCAGTCTCACCTCTCTGGTCAATCTCACCTCTCTCTGGTCAGTCTCACCTCTCTCTGGTCAGTCTCACCTCTCTGTAGTCAGTCTCACCTCTCTCTGGTCAGTCTCATCTCTCTCTGGTCAGTCTCATCTCTCTCTGGTCAGTCTCACCTCTCTCTGGTCAGTCTCACCTCTCTCTGGTCAGTCTCACCTCTCTCTAGTCAGTCTCACCTCTCTCTGGTCAGTCTCACCTCTCTCTGGTCAGTCTCACCTCTCTCTGGTCAGTCTCACCTCTCTCTGGTCAGTCTCATCTCTCTCTAGTCAGTCTCACCTCACGCTGGTCAGTCTCACCTCACGCTGGTCAGTCTCACCTCTCTCTGGTCAGTCTCATCTCTCTCTGGTCAGTCTCACCTCTCTCTGGTCAGTCTCACATCTCTCTGGTCAGTCTCACCTCTCTGGTCAATCTCACCTCTCTCTGGTCAGTCTCACCTCTCTGGTCAGTCTCACCTCTCTCTGGTCAGTCTCACCTCTCTCTAGTCAGTCTCACCTTTCTCTGGTCAGTCTCACCTCTCTGGTCAGTCTCACCTCTCTCTGGTCAGTCTCACCTCTCTCTGGTCAGTCTCACCTCTCTGGTCAGTCTCACCGGAGGAAAGGAAGGAGAGAGCTGGACCGTGTGAGGTGGACTTTCTGCTCTTCTCTCCCTCCCTCCGCTGAGACTAATGCGGTGTTCACAACTACTGGGAACTCTGAAATCTCAGACTTCCAACTTCAGTGTGTTCAAGACAACTGGAAACTGAGAAAAAAAACGAGACCCGACGAGGAAAAATCATTTTGAACGGTCATCCGGCTCTAAATTCCAAGTCGGTAACTGAGACATCTTTCTAGAACTCCAACTTTCCAACCTGAAGTCCGTTGACTTCATGATTTGACCTAGTTTATCTCCCAGAGTTCCCAGTTGTCTTGAAAGCACCATGGCAGATGCAGATACCATCAGTCCAGTAAAATAAAAGCCAATTATTTCAATTTCTGCTCAGCTGTGCCTAGCAGGTGCTACACCAACTGATCTGTTTTGTAATCAAAGCTCGAGTTTTGAAATATAATATTGTCTGAGAATAACAATATTGTCAGGACAGGCATATACACACGTAGAAAAAGGGTTCCAAAAGGGTTGTTCAGCTGTCCCCATAGTAGAACCCTGTTTGGTTCCAGGTAGAACTCTTATTAGTTCCATGTAGAACGCTTTTGAGTTCCATGTAGAACCCTTTCCACAGAGGGTTCTACATGGAACTCAAAAGGGTTCTACCTGGAAGCAGGAAGGGATTTATTCAAAGGGTTCTCCTATGGGGACAGCTGAAGAACCCTTTTAGGTTCTAGATAGCACCTTTTTTTCTAAGAGTGAAGCCAATATGATGTGATAATGTATTAGGCAAACTGTGACAATGTATTAGGTATACTGTGATAATGTATTAGGTATACTGTGATAATGTATTAGGTATACTGTGATAATGTATTAGGTATACTGTGATAATGTATTAGGTATACTGTAATAATGTATTTGGTATACTGTGATACGTATTAGACATACGGTGATAATGTAGTAGGAATGCTGTGATAATGTATTAGGTATACTGTGATAATGTATTAGGTATACTGTGATAATGTATTCGGTATACTGTGATAATGTATTAGGTATACTGTGACAATTTATTAGGTATACTGTGACAATGTATTAGGTATACTGTGACAATTTATTAGACATACTGTAATACTGTATTAGGCATGCTGTGATCATGTATTAGGCAGACCAGGTAATGTATTATGAATGCTGTGATAATGTATTAGGCAGACCAGGTAACGTATTAGGCATGCTGTGATAATGTATTAGGCAGACCAGGTAATGTATTATGAATGCTGTGATAATGTATTAGGCAGACCAGGTAATGTATTAGGCAGACCAGGTAATGTATTAGGCAGACCAGGTAATGTATCAGGGCTACTGTTATAATGTATTAGGCAGACCAGGTAATGTATCAGGGCTACTGTGATAATGTATTAGGCAGACCAGGTCATGTATCAGGGCTACTGTGATAATGTATTAGGCAGACCAGGTCATGTATCAGGGCTACTGTGATAATGTATTAGGCAGACCAGGTCATGTATCAGGGCTACTGTGATAATGTATTAGGCAGACCAGGTCATGTATCAGGGCTACTGTGATAATGTATTAGGCAGACCAGGTCATGTATCAGGGCTACTGTGATAATGTATTAGGCAGACCAGGTCATGTATCAGGGCTACTGTACAAACCTCATTCATACAGAAGAGTTTTCATTAGGTTAATGTAACTTTTTTTTAAGTCATGTTTAAAAATATATATATTTTAGAAATAGATGTTGGTTTGCTTGTTGACTGTGAAAGGGTTCTTGACTGGTTGCTAGGTGGTGTTAGTTGACTCACATGATCTCTGTTTGACGACAGTGGGCACCTGGAGGTAGGATCTCTATCCTGTGGAACAGCCGAGGAGAGATGAAAGCAGAGGACGTCCGGATGCAGCGACACTTCTGACATGCAGCACAGCCGTTCATGGGGAATGCTGCAGGGATGAAGACCGGGAATATTACATACAATAACAATATAGTGTTGTTAGAATTTGGGGTTAAAGGTTAAGGTTTAAGGGATAGAGTTAACACCTTTTTATCATCACTAAAAGTTGCACTTTGAAACATGTGAATGTTAGAAAGACAAAACTGATTCTAGATCAGCACTTTTAGGGCTCTATTCAGTCTGTATCATCGCTGAAGTGTTACAGATTAAATCAAATCAAAGTTTATTTGTCTCGTGCGCCGAATACAACAGGTGTAGTAGACCTTCCAGGGAAATGCTGAATACAACAGGTGTAGTAGACCTTACAGTGAAATGCTGAATACAACAGGTGTAGTAGACCTTACAGTGAAATGCTGAATACAACAGGTGTAGTAGACCTTAAAGTGAAATGCTGAATACAACAGGTGTAGTAGACCTCACAGTGAAATGCTGAATACAACAGGTGTAGTAGAACTCACAGTGAAATGCTGAATACAACAGGTGTAGTAGACCTTACAGTGAAATACTGAATACAACAGGTGTAGTAGACCTTACAGTGAAATGCTGAATACAACAGTTGTAGACCTTACAGTGAAATGCTGAATACAACAGGTGTAGTAGACCTTACAGTGAAATGCTGAATACAACAGGTGTAGTAGACCTTACAGTGAAATGCTGAATACAACAGGTGTAGTAGACCTTACAGTGAAATGCTGAATACAACAGGTGTAGTAGACCTCACAGTGAAATGCTGAATACAACAGGTGTAGTAGACCTTACAGTGAAATGCTGAATACAACAGGTGTAGTAGACCTTACAGTGAAATGCTGAATACAACAGGTGTAGTAGACCTTACAGTGAAATGCCGAATACAACAGATAGACCTTACAGTGAAATGCTTACTTACAGGCTCTAACCAATAGTGTAACAAAGGTATTAGGTGAACAATAGGTAAGTAAAGAAATAAAAACACCAGTTAAAAGACAGTGATAGCGTGATAGCAATGTAACGGTAATATCTGATTGAGCCGACATGCAGCGTTTACCGTGAATGCAGTTTCCACTAAGGAACATTACCTTTAAATTTCACTTACGCTGCAACGCAGAACTTCTGCCATACGGATTGAATACAGACCCTACTCTGAGACACTTAACATTGCAGTGGATTGATTGTGATAATTGGAATTAAATTGTTAAAAAAATAAATTATAATAGGTTTGGTTTATTGATTGTTTAAGAGTCAAGTTGAACAGATTCATAGATATGTAGATATATAGATAAAGATGCAATATCTCACCTTGAAGAGCCACGAACCAGCAGAGAATCAGGGACACCAACAGGTAGTGTGGCTTGAAAGGCATCTTGAGTCTGTGTTGGCTGTGGTCGGCTGGTGTCTACAGAAACTGAATGATGTTGTCTCTGGGTTTATATTGCTGCAAAAAAGGAAGTGTGGGGGAATCCCTCGTCTTCACGCAAAATGAAGATCAGACTTTTGGAGGATATAAAAATGTCTATATATATATTCACTATTTTAACTTTACCCTTCATTTCTAGCCTAGTGATTCTATTGAAATGAAACATGCCATATCGAGAATCTGTCTTGTTACATTGTAAAGAGGATTTTAATGATAATATAATCAAATAATACTTCAGCAATCTAGTGAAAACCTGGTAAATGCTGAGTAGAACAAGTAGAGATTCAGTGGTTAAGATTGGAGAGCGTTTAAAAACTGTATTTCTCCTAGACATACAGACAGGTCCATAATTATTGGCTTTGATAAAGATTTTTTTTAAAGACTGTATAAAATCAATAATGCAAACACTGAGCTATATTTTATGCAAAAAAAAGGGGAAATTATATTTTATACTAATACAATTGCTCAGTGAAAGTGATTTTGTTTCACAAGTCATATTTCTTTTCTCTCACAAAAAGACTGGGGTTAAAATGGCCCTGCTGTTTTCAATACCTCACCTTGAGAGGATAATGGAGTCTTTTTCTACTATGTTTTATAGGATCTTCTTTTAAGCCTCCAACATTAGGTTATGAGAATGAAAAACACATCAGGAGGGATCTTAGACCTGCTACATTAGGTTATGAGAATGAAGAACACATCAGGAGGGATCTTAGACCTGCTACGTTAGGTTATGAGAATGAAGAACACATCAGGAGGGATCTTAGACCTGCTACGTTAGGTTATGAGAATGAAGAACACATCAGGAGGGATCTTAGACCTGCTACATTAGGTTATGAGAATGAAGAACACATCAGGAGGGATCTTAGACCTGCTACGTTAGGTTATGAGAATGAAGAACACATCAGGAGGGATCTTAGACCTGCTACATTAGGTTATGAGAATGAAGAACACATCAGGAGGGATCTTAGACCTGCTACGTTAGGTTATGAGAATGAAGAACACATCAGGAGGGATCTTTGACCTTTCCTCTATAACAGAGTCTTTCCAGATCCTTGATATCTTTTGTCTGCGCTGATGGACTGCCCTCTTCAATTCAAACCAAAGGTTTTCAATGGGGTTCAAGTCTGGAGACTGAGAGGACCTTAACAAACTGTTCATTTTGTGGTCATTTAATAATTTCTTTGCTGATTTTGATTAGTGCTTGGGGTTATTGTCTTACTGGAAGATCCACTTGTGGCCAAGTTTCAGAACCCTGGAGAGGCAACCAGGTTTTTGGCTGAAAATGAAATTTGATGATGCCGTTGACCATAACAAGGGTCCCAGGACAAAACAAAAATAATATTTTTGGTCTTCATTTAAGGTTAGGGTTAAGGTTAGGATTAAAAATCTCATTTTTCAGAAGATAAATGGTAGAAAAAGGCAAGTTTTTGACTTTGTGGACAAAAAACAAAAAAAAGAACAAGCAAAATAGTCCCATAACATCAAATATCCTCCACCATATTTTACAGTCGGTATGAGGCTCCTTTTTAATGACGTCCAACAAATGTAAACACCTGCAGTTTGACAAACGGAAACGGGCGCCATGGGAACCTGTACTATGTTCAGATGACATGAAAATAAAGCTACTTTGGTTCTTCTCATCTTTATCAAGGGTGTCAGTAATTGTGGACCTGACATTATACACTGCATGTGCAACAACATCTCCTCCTTGGGAATTAATACAGTACTATTATTACCCTGTCGTATCTTTTCCCTATCAGAATCACTCAGCCACACATTTATCAAGGCTGATAGCTTCATATCACTTGTGTTCTTTTCCCTATCAGAATCACTCTGCCACACATTTATCAAGGCTGATAGCTTCATATCACTTGTGTTCTTTTCCCTATCAGAATCACTCAGCCACACATTTATCAAGGCTGATAGCTTCATATCACTTGTGTTCTTTTCTATCAGAATCACTCTGCCACACATTTATCAAGGCTGATAGCTCCATATCACTTGTGTTCTTTTCCCTATCAGAATCACTCTGCCACACATTTATCAAGGCTGATAGCTTCATATCACTTGTGTTCTTTTCCCTATCAGAATCACTCTGCCACACATTTATCAAGGCTGATAGCTTCATATCACTTGTGTTCTTTTCCCTATCAGAATCACTCTGCCACACATTTATCAAGGCTGATAGCTTCATATCACTTGTGTTCTTTTCTATCAGATTCACTCTGCCACACATTCATCAAGGCTGATAGCTCCATATCACTTGTGTTCTTTTCCCTATCAGAATCACTCTGCCACACATTTATCAAGGCTGATAGCTTCATATCACTTGTGTTCTTTTCCCTATCAGAATCACTCTGCCACACATTTATCAAGGCTGATAGCTTCATATCACTTGTGTTCTTTTCCCTATCAGAATCACTCAGCCACACATTTATCAAGGCTGATAGCTCCATATCACTTGTGTTATTTTCCCTATCAGAATCACTCAGCCACACATTTATCAAGGCTGATAGCTTCATATCACTTGTGTTCTTTTCCCTATCAGAATCACTCAGCCACACATTTATCAAGGCTGATAGCTTCATATCACTTGTGTTCTTTTCTATCAGAATCACTCTGCCACACATTTATCAAGGCTGATAGCTCCATATCACTTGTGTTCTTTTCCCTATCAGAATCACTCTGCCACACATTTATCAAGGCTGATAGCTTCATATCACTTGTGTTTAATTTAGATTCATTTCACTTGATCGGGTGCAAGGAACCCAGAATAAGGAACTGAAAATTCCAACAAGCATTAAGATGCCAGACAATGTTTTTTCTATTAGCAGACTGATGGAAAGAGCTCTCTATTGGCCGTGGACTGCCCGGTGAAGATCACATCTAATTTTACATTGTGGTCATCTATCAGACGCTCTTATCCAGAGCGACCTACGTATAAGGATTGACTCAAATCCACATTTTTTCCATATCCGATTCTAATCTGTTATTTTTCCTGCAGTCTGAACAGCAAAAAGCAGATGGAATTGGACATTTCAGGTCACATTTCAAGCCACCTTCATAGGTGGTTTTAAGTCAGATACAAATCTGATTCCTAGCCATGTGACTTGTGTCTGAACTGTCAAATCTGATTTATTTGCCCTCAAGTGGTTTTTAGGCTGTTGTTTGGCATATCTTGTTGCTTCCTAGCTACTCTGTTGACAGTTTGACTAGAACATGAGAGAGCTAACTAGCTTGTTAGTTGTTTACAAAAAAAATAGTGAATGTTGTAGAAAGGTAAACAGCTAGCTAGTTGACTGCTGTGGCTACCTAATTGACTGGTGTGACTAGCTAGTTGACTGCTGTGGCTAGCTAATTGACTGGTGTGACTAGTTAGTTGACTGCTGTGGCTAGCTAGTTGAATGTTGTGGCTAGCTAGTTGACTGCTGTGGCTAGCTAGTTGACTGCTGTGGCTAGCTAGTTGACTGCTGTGGCTAGCTAGTTGACTGCTGTGGCTAGCTAGTTGACTGTTGTGGCTAGCTAGTTGACTGTTGTGGCTAGATAGTTGACTACTGTGGCTAGCCAGTTGACTGCTGTGGCTAGCTAGTTGACTACTGTGGCTAGCTAGTTGACTACTGTGGCTAGCTAGTTGACTACTGTGATTAGCTAGTTGACTGCTGTGGCAGTCAAAGTATGTGGGAAACATCCCTGGCAGGCATTCAACTGGGCCTAAATTTAGCAGGGAGAACAACGACTTCCAGTTGTCCATTTTCAAAAACGCAGAATTAGTTGCAGGAAGAAAAACACACTGAATTAATTTGTCTCCTTGGAATTCACATTCATCACAAATAGCAAGATGTTTCACATTTTGTAAGAGTTGTTTGTGGTAAGCATGTATCTCTTCTTATTATCAGCTAATAACAATCCTTTTTATTTTTTAAATTTTAATTGAACCTTTATTTAACCAGGTAGACCAGTTGAGATCAAGTTCTCATTTACAACTGTGACCTGGCCAAGATAAAGCAAAGCAGTTCGACACAAACAACAACACAGAGTTACACAATAAACAAACGTACAGTCATGGGTATAATGACATGGGTAGAATAACATGGGTATAATAACATGGGTAGAATAACATGGGTATAATAACATGGGTAGAATAACATGGGTTGAATAACATGGGTATAATAACATGGGTTGAATAACATGGGTTGAATAACATGGGTATAATAACATTAATAACATGGGTAGAATAACATGGGTAGAATAACATGGGTAGAATAACATGGGTATAATAACATGGGTAGAATTACATTGGTATAATAACATATGTCTTATAATAAAGGCTATTATGGTCAGATAAAATAGGATTAGATGAAGGCTACAAGTTTATAACAAAGTAATAATGTAATAGTAGCTGTGTTAGTATTACTATATTATCGTACTTTAATAGTCCCAGACTGACAGTGAGACTAGTAGACAGGAGGCCTATTATATCAGTACCATCATTATAATACAGGTTTTTATGGCTTTGCAGAACCAAAAAACTCCAAACGAACCAAAGGAGGAAGAAAGCACAGCATTTCACTTCCTGGATTTCACTTTCCCCTCTGAACCAGAATAGAAAGTTAGGCAATATAATGAACCTGAACACCGTGTGGGTAAACCACATGCAGCCAGCCCATGTCTGTGCCACCTTCTATGATCTGAGTATGATGAGCATGGTGTGTCAGTGGAAACCTGGGGTGTGTTCACGACCCCTCAAACCCACACGGAAACCAGCAGAAGCAAACTGAAGGAAAAGGGGAGGGACCAACATGAATTTGTCCAAAAGAAACTTGAATTTTTATTGAAAAGCATGTTTTTGTTCAAAGTTAATGGTTTCCGTTACAAACTGTTTGTTACGGTTTTGTTCTGAATGAACAGACCTCCGGGTGTTAAGACCAGTGTCTCCCAATCCTGGTTCTGGAAACCCAAAGGGGAGCACGCACAACCCTGATTCAAATCAAAGGTTTGATGATGACTTGATTAGTTGAATCAAGTCTGAGTGCTCGTGCAAACAGCACTAACTGTTATATAGACCTGATAACACTGTTATATAGACATTATAACACTGTTATATAGACATTATAACACTGCTATATAGACATTATAACACTGTTATATATACATTATAACACTGTTATATAGACATTATAACACTGTTATATAGACATTATAACACTGTTATATAGACATTATAACACTAACTGTTATATAGACCTGATAACACTGTTATATAGACCTCATAACACTGTTATATAGACATTATAACACTGCTATATAGACATTATAACACTGTTATATAGACATAACACTGTTATATAGACATTATAACACTGGTATATAGACATTATAACACTGTTATATAGACATTATAACACTGTTATATAGACATTATAACACTGCTATATAGACATTATAACACTGTTATATAGACATTATAACACTGTTATATAGACATTATAACACTGTTATATAGACCTCATAACACTGTTATATAGACCTCATAACACTGTTGTATAGACATTATAACACTGTTATATAGACATTATAACACTAACTGTGAGAATCACACTGTTTCATTCAGTGGAAACTATTGCAGCTCATACTGTAACTATCATGCATGTTGGTCCCAGTAGTTTCCATTGGAAATGATGAGTGTGCACCTAACCTCATCACTGAAGGACTGTTAGCAGACTCCCGCACTAAAGGACTGTTAGCAGACTCCCACACTAAAGGACTGTTAGCAGGCTCCCACACTAAAGGACTGTTAGCAGGCTCCCACACTAAAGGACCGTTAGCAGGCTCCCACACTAAAGGACTGTTAGCAGGCTCCCACAGTAAAGGACTGTTAGCGGGCTCCCACACTAAAGGACTGTTAGCAGGCTCCCACACTAAAGGACTGTTAGCAGACTCCCACACTAAAGGACCGTTAGCAGGCTCCCACACTAAAGGACTGTTAGCAGGCTCCCACACTAAAGGACTGTTAGCAGGCTCCCACACTAAAGGACTGTTAGCAGACTCCCACACTAAAGGACTGTTAGCAGGCTCCCACACTAAAGGACTGTTAGCAGGCTCCCACACTAAAGGACTGTTAGCAGACTCCCACACTAAAGGACTGTTAGCAGGCTCCCACACTAAAGGACTGTTAGCAGGCTCCCACAGTAAAGGACTGTTACCAGACGCTCTTATCCAGAGAGACTTACAGTTTAGTGTGTTCATCTGAAGATAGCTAGGTGGGACAAGTTAGACATACTTCTGCCTGGTTTGTTAGGCCGATATAGTTACAGCTTAGTCATTTAGCAGACATTTTATCCAGAGGGACTCACAGGAGCAGATTAGGGTGAAGTGGTGAGGCTGATCTCAATTCCGGTTCAGGAGGTAAGATGAAACATGATAGCACTAGCAAACACTTGAGTGGAGAGAGAAGAACTGTGGTAAATCACCACAGAAGAACTGTGGTAAATCACCACAGAAGAACTGTGGTAAATCACCACAGAAGAACTGTGGTAAATCGAGCAGAGGATGGTGCCACGAGCAGCAGGCCAGCGTGGAGTAGCCAGGCCCAGCAAGAGAAGATTGTGTAAATATATGCTTTGTGTCGAGGGGAACATGATTAAGGTGAATGTGGAAGCAATGTGAAGGTTAAGTGCTGTAATTGTGGGGGAGAACACGGTGCAACATTTGGTGGATGGCAGGTACAGAGAGAGGCTAGAGAGGCTCACATATAGACAATTAGTCATGATGTATCATATGTAGAGGCTGTAAAACAGATTGGTGGACTTGCAGTGTGGACTGATGGAGCTTCCATAGCTGCTCCTGTAGTAAGAGAACCTACTGTCAGACTGATGGAGCTTCCATAGCTGCTCCTGTGGTAAGTGAACCTACTGTCAGACTGATGGAGCTTCCATAGCTGCTCCTGTAGTAAGTGAACCTACAGTCACACTGATGGAGCTTCCATAGCTGCTCCTGTAGTAAGTGAACCTACTGTCAGACTGATGGAGCTTCCATAGCTGCTCCTGTAGTAAGTGAACCTACTGTCAGACTGATGGAGCTTCCATAGCTGCTCCTGTAGTAAGTGAACCTACTGTCAGACTGATGGAGCTTCCATAGCTGCTCCTGTAGTAAGTGAACCTACTGTCAGACAGATGGAGCTTCCATAGCTGCTCCTGTAGTAAGTGAACCTACTGTCAGACTGATGGAGCTTCCATAGCTGCTCCTGTAGTAAGTGAACCTACTGTCAGACTGATGGAGCTTCCATAGCTGCTCCTGTAGTAAGTGAACCTACTGGCAGACTGATGGAGCTTCCATAGCTGCTCCTGTAGTAAGTGAACCTACTGTCAGACTAATGGAGCTTCCATAGCTGCTCCTGTAGTAAGTGAACCTACTGTCAGACTGATGGAGCTTCCATAGCTGCTCCTGTAGTAAGTGAACCTACTGTCAGACTGATGGAGCTTCCATAGCTGCTCCTGTAGTAAGTGAACCTACTGTCAGACTGATGGAGCTTCCATAGCTGCTCCTGTAGTAAGTGAACCTACTGTCAGACTGATGGAGCTTCCATAGCTGCTCCTGTAGTAAGTGAACCTACTGTCAGACTGATGGAGCTTCCATAGCTGCTCCTGTTGGGCTGGTGTTTCTTTTTTTCCCTCGTCTTCTCTCCTTTTTCATGGTATCCAATTGGTAGTTACAGTCTTGTCTCCTCGCTGCAACACCTGCAGACACCAGGGCAACAGGAAGAAGAGGGAGGGACAGCCCCAGTAGTCAGCTGGCTCAGGCACCAGGGCAACAGGAAGAAGAGGGATCAGATGGACCAGAAGCACCAGCAGTAGTGCCACAAACGTCTGCTGTTTGGATGCTGTTTGACGAGAGAGCAACTGAGTGCGAAGGAATCCCTCAGCAGATGCCATAATGGAGATCCAGTCCTATTTGGAGGAGCCCCTCCTCCAACGATTATGTTATGTTGTTCAGATTGTATTCATTTTAATTGTTACATTTATATGCACTTTGTTTATATACATTAAAAAGTAATACTTTAAATACAAATGTTTAATAGCATTATTTTTCATATCAAACCAATGCATTTTTAAAAACATGATAGTTAAGGTAGAGTATGACTTAATTTTATAATTTAATTAGAGTTGTTTTCACACCAATCATAGTCAAACTATAGCAAACTGTTTGACTTGAAAAAATACAAAACATGTTTTTTTTAAAGAGCCGTTTGGGGCCAAAAAGAGCCGGAATGCCCACAACAACAGCCCCTTAAATCATGTCTTGACTTTCTGATTTGTAAATTCACTGCAGTTCCCAACATTGACCAGCAGGTGGTAATGATACTCTCTTCTCAGACAGTAAATGACCACCAGTCAGCTACATTTATTTTGTTAGGAGGGGATGGAAAAGCATTGAGACTATTTGTCATGGAAGCAATTTCACTCATTTACTCATGTGAATGTGTCCAAAGAGATAAGAGAAGCTAATATTGATAGTCACTGTTAAATCTTTACAGCTCAGGATAATATGACTATAATTAAAGATCATCACTACCATCTGCTGGCTGGATCGGTCTTCTGATTTGAACCTTATTCTACACACTGCTAACCTTATGCCTAACCTTAAACCTAAATTAAGATCAGAAATGCACATTTTTGTTTTCATGACATTTTATGATAGGCCTGTAGACAATTTAGACTTTGTGACTGGGTTTTCTATTAACCAGAGAGGCTGGGGGGAGGAGTTTACTCCAAATACCTGAGCAAAGGGGAAAGTGAAAGTTGTGTCTCAGTTTAGGACGGAGGTGTAGATTGTTCTGTAAAAACGTGTAGATATGCACATATAGTGACTATTAGAGTGGTTATGGATTTAAATCAACTATTTGGAATGTGAAGTGGAGGACGTGAAGACCAGTAAAGGTAAGAGGAGATCTCAGTATATTTCACTTTCCAAACTAGACACAACAGCCTTGTCGTTGTTTTAACGCCTGCTCAGCAATCCGGTGCTCATGAATGTGCAGCTTCAAAAAACACTTTGATAGTGAATAAAGTTGACTTCATAGCTTTTATTGGTAAGGTAATCAATACGACTCGGGTTGGTGGAAAGCTGAAATGCCAGTTTGAAGGTTATTGGGCAGTAACAGCTGTTACTGTTGAAGTGGTTGTTGACATGCTGAGCAATCCTAAGGGTGGAGTGTTTAAACATGCTATAGATAGATCAAGTAGAATGGGGGAGGGTGGATCGGGAGGCGTTTTAGGGGGAGGGTGGTTGGGGAGGTGTTTTAGGGGGAGGCGTTTTAGGGGGAGGGTGGTTGGGGAGGCGTTTTAGGGGGAGGGTGGATGGGGAGGCGTTTTAGGGGGAGGGTGTGGTAGATGTTAGTAGGGATTTATTTGGTTTTTATTTTCATGATTATGCAGAATTGGGCATATCGTGATAGATAGTACTTTCTAGCACAGTAGGTGACGGCGTGCACTTACACGATTGTTTGCGGACATGAAATAGAAGAAGAAGTGAATTCTGCCACAAATAGAACAATGAAGGAGACAGACATTTCACTGGATGTATAATGTGAAGCATCCGCTTGGCGTTTCCACTCACTACCAGATATGTTAGTCAGAGGAAGCCCACTGGCGAGTCGTGGGACAAGATGGAACAACACGGGTTTTGGACGATATTCTGCACATATTCTCATCAATTAAACTATTTATCGCAATACCGTTTTGTTGTTCCCAAAACTAGAATCTGTTATGAACAGAGTGGACTAGGTTTTGTAGACGTTAGCCTTTGCAAAGGTTTTTCAAAATTGCGCTGACGAGAAGGAGCGCAAAGGAGTATCGAGTTAATACACATGCGCACTTCACAACGTCGGCTTTCCTTCACGGAAACATGCAGATAGATGCTAGAACGCGCCAACGTCTGCTGTTTAGATGCTGTTTGACGAGAGAGCATCAGGGGATGCAGCACGAAGGAATCCCTCAGCAGATGTCATAATGGAGGTCCGATCCTATTTGGAGGAGCCCCTCTGAGCTGGTGGAAGAACAAGGCCTCTGTCTCCCCACAGCTTACTAAAGTCATGACAGAGAGACTCTGCATCGTGGCCACATCCGTTCCCTCTGAGGGGGTCTTCCCGAAAACTGGACAAATAACTACTGGGAGAAGAAACCGCATCAGCCCTACGAAAGTGAGGCAGCTTGCGTTTCTGAATGTAAATCTCTCATAAAAGCTACATCTGGTCAGCATTGCTGTGTGCTGCTGGTTATAACATGGTAGTAAAGCAGAGAGAGAAAAGAGGGACCAGTTTAATGTTTTAAGATGCTGCAGTTCTGCACATTGTTATTTATTCTTCTTTGATATGGTGAAATATTCTATTATATTGTTCAGATTGAATTCGTTTTTAATTGTTACATTTATATGCATTTTGTTTATATACATTAAATAGTAATACTTTAAATGCAAATGTTTAATAGCATTATTTTTCATATCAAACCAATGCATTTTTAAATACATTGTGGTTAAGGTAGAGTATGATTTCATTTAATAATTTAATTAGAATTGTTTTAACACCAATCATAGTCAAACTGTCGCAAACTGTTTGACTTGAAAAAACACAAAGAGCCGTTTGGGGCCAAAAAGAGCTGGACTGCCAACAACAGCCCCCTAAATCTTGTCTTGACTTTCTGATTTATAAATTCACTGCAGTTCCCAACATTGACCAGCAGGTGGTAGTGATACTCTCTTCTCAGACAGTAAATGACCACCAGTCAGCTACATTTATTTTGTTAGGAGGGGATGGAAAAGCATTGAGACTGTTTGTCATGGAAGCAATTTCACTCATTTACTCATGTGAATGTGTCCAAAGAGATAAGAGAAGCTAATATTGATAGTCACTGTTAAATCTTTACAGCTCAGGATAATATGACTATAATTAAAGATCATCACTACCATCTGCTGGCTGGATCGGTCTTCTGATTTGAACCTTATTCTACACACTGCTAACCTTATGCCTAACCTTAAACCTAAATTAAGATCAGAAATGTACATTTTTGTTTTCATGACATTTTACGATAGGCCTGTAGACAATTTAGACTTTGTGACTGGGTTTTCTAATAACTAGAGAGGCTGGGGGGGGAGGAGTTTACTCCAAATACCTGTGCAAAGGTGAAAGTGAAGGTTGTGTCTCAGTTTAGGCCTGAGGTGTAGATTGTTCTGTAAAAATGTGTAGAAATGCACATATAGTGACTATTAGAGTGGTTATGGGTTTAAATCAACTATTTTGAATGTGAAGTGGAGGACGTGAAGACCAGTAAAGGTAAGAGGAGATCTCAGTATATTTCACTTTCCAAACTAGACACAACAGTCCTGTTTTAAAACAATGAGGACTGGAGACAGAGGAAGGGATGTTTGTATCTGTGTGATTGAGCAAAAGAGAGAATTTGATGAAAGGTAATGATGTAAATATGAATGTTTTCTCTTTTTATTGCAGTTAAAATGGCAGAGTCCAGAGTTCATAGTAAGTCACCATGCTATAATTAATGATTAACTTTTCTTTCATGTATCTGGGAGAACAGAACTAAACCAACTATTGAAAATTAAATGTGTTTGTAGTTTTATTTGTCTTTATGTGTAAATGTGTGTCTGGATGAAATGTGTTTGTAACATGAGGGGCGACAGGTAGACTAGTGGTTAGAGTGTTGAGCAGGTAACCGAAAGGTTGCTAGATTGAATCCCCGAGCTGACAAGGTAAACATCTGTTGTTCTGCCCCTGAACAAGGCAGTTATAACCCACTGTTCCCCTGAACAAGGCAGTTATAACCCACTGTTCCTAGACAGCAGGAACAAGGCAGTTATAACCCACTGTTCCTAGGCAGCAGGAACAAGGCAGTTATAACCCACTGTTCCTAGGCAGCAGGAACAAGGCAGTTATAACCCACTGTTCCTAGGCAGCAGGAACAAGGCAGTTATAACCCACTGTTCCTAGGCAGCAGGAACAAGGCAGTTATAACCCACTGTTCCTAGGCAGCAGGAACAAGGCAGTTATAACCCACTGTTCCTAGGCAGCAGGAACAAGGCAGTTATAACCCACTGTTCCAAGGCAGCAGGAACAAGGCAGTTATAACCCACTGTTCCTAGGCAGCAGGAACAAGGCAGTTATAACCCACTGTTCCTAGACAGCAGGAACAAGGCAGTTATAACCCACTGTTCCTAGGCAGCAGGGTAGGCTGTCATTCTAAAGTGCCTTGCTCAAGGGCTTATCAACACATGTTATCCTAGTTTCCTCAGGGATTCAACCCAGCGACGTTTGGGTTACTGGTCCAATGCTCTTAAGTGCTCAGCTACCTGACAAACATGTCTGACTAATGGAGAAAAACAGAGCCTCTAATTTATTCTATATATTTAGTCATAACAGATCCTTTTCTTCAGTAGATTTAAGTTGAGTTCGGTTCAGGATTTACTTCTAAATGATGTTCCAGATGATTTTACCATCATCCATTAACCTTCACTGAGGTTTAAATCAGAGATGTTTACTATAAAACATCATATGTTGTTATTTCAGGGGGAATTGGCCATGTATAGACCCATAAAGTGAATTAGTATAATAACTGAAGTGATATTTAATGTTATTAGGTTTGTTTAGTGTCTCTTGCACAATGGTAGACCTGGTTAGTATGAATGTTGAGTCTTGGACACTGGGGTAGACCTGGTTAGTATGAATGTTGAGGCTTGGACACTGGGGTAGACCTGGTTAGTATGAATGTTGAGGCTTGGACACTGGGGTAGACCTGGTTAGTATGAATGTTGAGGCTTGGACACTGGGGTAGACCTGGTTAGTATGAATGTTGAGGCTTGGACACTGGGGTAGACCTGGTTAGTATGAATGTTGAGGCTTGGACACTGGGGTAGACCTGGTTAGTATGAATGTTGAGGCTTGGACACTGGGGTAGACCTGGTTAGTATGAATGTTGAGGCTTGGACACTGGGGTAGACCTGGTTAGTATGAATGTTGAGGCTTGGACACTGGGGTGTGTGGGTCATTGAGTTTAGGTGTGTGGGTAAGTGGGCTGAGGTATATAGATATTGAGGTTGAGGAATAGGGGTAAATATCTGTTCATGTTATTATAGACAGAGGACTCTGTCACAACTGTGACCAAGAATAAAACATACTTTTAAATAAATAAATCAAAATGGATGACATGTTAGGCTACTAGTGGCATAAGATTAGCATAGTGGCATGTCTGGGAAAGATGTGGGAACAAATGGGATAATATCATTCTAGATTGTAGCATCACATTCTTCTATGACATATAGACTTTCCTTCAAATGAATCTGTCTGTCTGGGATTGTGGGGGTTGTAGTTTAGAATTGACATGGTCCTGGTTGTTGTATGTCTGTTGTAGTTATTAATTCAGCTGTGTTTATAAATGTACTGAGAGGATTTGTGTTCCTGACACAGATGATGTCATTAAACATGAAATGTTCTCTCTTTCTGAACAGATCAGTTTAAACTCACCTCAGAAGACTATGTGAGGGCTGATGTTGGTGAAGAGGTCACCCTCCCCTGTCACCTCTCACCTGACACCAGTGCTGTTGCCATGACAATCAGGTGGTTTAAGGAGACAGAGTGTATTTACCTGTATAAGAATGGCCAGGTGACAGAGAGGAGTGACTATGAGGGCAGAGTGAGTCTGATCACCCAGGAGCTGGATAGAGGCAACGTGTCTCTGAGGCTGAGAGACTTCAGGTGGTCAGATATAGGAGTCTACATCTGTCAGGTCATCGATGGAGAACAGAAGGAGGAGGCTGCAGTGAGTTTATTGGTCAGAGAAGGTAAGTGTTCTAGAACTCCAGTAATGTTTCTAAACACCTAAACAACAACAATAACAACCAGTCTCTTTCCCTGTACAGAACACTTGTACTTTCTCATGTAGGTAGGAGTTCATAGTAGGAGTTACAGATGAATAGACTAGATTCATTCTGAATATCAACTAGTTACAATGCATATTACCATCACTCTGAGCTTTGAGCTGGTCCTAAAGCATTAGAACCATTCCAACATTACTGTCACGTCCCTTGATTGTCATTAGTAATGAATGTGATGACCAGTCATATCAATATGATGGATGGTATTTGATTGAATAATGTAATGTGACTGAAATAGGATTGAATGTAACTGTAATAACTCATACATTTTGTTATACATTATCAATATTCATTCCTCTCCATCTTGGATAATGGATGATCAGGATCAATACCATAAACCTCCCACAATATATCTGTCATAGAGGTCAATATTTCACATAGTCCTCCCACAATATATCTGCCATGGAGGTCAACATTTCACATAGTCCTCCCACTATATATCTGTCATAGAGGTCATTATTTCATACACCAAAATTATAATAGAATCAGCTTGAATTCAGTTTGATGTCTTATTATGAATCATTCTGTGATGTTTCGTCTGTTCCAATAGTAGCACTGCTTACATCCCTTTCCCTAGATGTACATTAGTAATGAATGTGATGAACAGTCATTCCAATATGATGTATGGTATTTCATTAAATTATGTAATGAGACAGAAATTCAATGAACAATAATAACTAATGCATTCTGTTTTACATGATCATTATTCATGACTCTCCATCTTGGATAATGGATGATCAGAACCAGGTGAGTATTTACTTATTTGTCCGTTTTGTTTCTTGACAACCAATAACACAAGACAAAGAACAGACCAGAGTGTTAATCTGATACTATAAAAACTACAGGCCTTGTGAACAGCAGTGTGTCTTCTTCAAGGCTACAAATTAAATCAGTTTCTTTACATTTATCAAAACTCTCCCCAAATGTTCTCAAGGTAGGTTGTATTATGATGTCATATGTTCTTCACATTCTACTGAATGTATATTCCATAGAACCCTGCCTCCTGACACAATATCCTGTATCTGACATAGAGCCCAATGCTGGTTATCACAAACAATGAAAATAATCATTTGATCAGAGAAAGACCAATAACAAAACAACATTATTTATGAAGTTAACCAGATCTCATTGGTGGCCACAGTCCCTACATGAAGCAGGCTTGAGTTACAGGAGAAATCTGATTGGTCCTGTTTGTTCTGTATATAGTGATGTCGTCTACCACACAGAACTCACCTCTCTGTTTTACACCATAGTCTCAGGATCACTGTATTTACAACATGAGACCCAGGAGGACAAGCTGAAGAGGGAGGCATCAGCTGGTGAGCTTGGTAAGTATGAGAGAGTCTGGAGGAGAGAGGATTGAATCAGGGAACATGAGTGATGTCATTCTGTTTTTCAGACTAATTCATTTGTAATGTATCAAATAGTCAATAGACCAGTTGATGATTGGTTCAGCTCAGATAACTGTTGACTGGAGGAAATAATTACTAATAATTGTACCACCTCCATCAAATGATAATGTCTTTATAGACATACTATTGAATTAATTAATACATTACTTATTCAAACAACCAATTAAATATGTTAATTTCTCTCTCTCAGAGATGTTTAAAGAGATGATGAAACTACTGGAAGAGAGAGAGACAAACTACTGGAAGAGAGAGAGACAAACTACTGGAAGAGAGAGACAAACTACTGGAAGAGAGAGACAAACTACTGGAAGAGAGAGACAAACTACTGGAAGAGAGAGACAAACTACTGGAGGGAAAAGAAAACGAACTAAAAGAGAGGAGACAGGAACTAAAAGAGAGGAGACAGGAAGTAGAAGAGAGGAGACAGGAAGTAGAAGAGAAAGACAACCTACTAGAGGAGAGAGAGAAGCAGTTAAAGGAGAGAGACAAACAGGTGGAGGAAAAATAAAATGAAGGAAATGTATTTGTAGTTTGTTTATACTATGTTTTAAATGTGTCTCTGATGAGTCAGTATGTTGACCAGTTCTCTATGTTGTTACAGTGGGAGGAGAGACCTCAGATAGAGACCCCACACTTCCACTGAGGAGGACAAACAGCATGGAGTTACCTCATCCATCTAGTGAGTTATGGGTGTAGATGATATTATATTAGACACTGTTGTACATCCTCCATCTAGTGAGTTATGGATGTAGATTATATTATATTAGACACTGTTGTACATCCTCCATCTAGTGAGTTATGGATGTAGATGATATTATATTAGACACTGTTGTACCTCCTCCATCTAGTGAGTTATGGGTGTAGATTATATTATATTAGACACTGTTGTACATCCTCCATATAGTGAGTTATGGATGTAGATGATATTATATTAGACACTGTTGTACCTCCTCCAGAGAGTCAGAGTGTTGATCAGTGCTGTGTGTTGTGTTGCAGTGGGAGGAGAGAGCAGCAGTCCAGACTCCACAGTGTCTCCCAAATAACAGAACTGGAGAGACAGGTGAAAGAAGAGGAGTACTGGGGGAAGAAATACAAACACCTTTGTCTGACACATCAGAATGTGGAGTGTTTTCTCATTGGAAAGACGTCGTCCAGATGTCCTTTGGGTGGTGGACCATTCTTGAAACACACAGGAATCCCAACAGCGTTGCAGTTCTTTACACAAGCCAGTGCTCCATGCACCTGTTACCAGACCCCGTTCAAAGACATGTATATATTGCATCTTGCCCATTCACCCTTTGAATGGCACACATACACAATCCATGTCTCAATATCCTTCTTTAACCTTCTTCCTCCCCTTCATCTACACTGATTGAAGTGGATTTAACAAGTGACATAACAAGGGATCATAGCTGATCACCTGGATTCACCTGGTCAGTCTATGTCATGGAAAGATCAAGTGTCCTTAATGTTTTGTACACACAGTGTATGTCTACAGTGACTTGATGAGTAACACATTAGATTATTGTTCTGTTGCTGTTGAGACAACTGTTTTGTGTTAGAGAGGAGACCAGATAGAGACAACTGTTTTGTGTTAGAGAGGAGACCAGATAGAGACAACTGTTTTGTGTTAGAGAGGAGACCAGATAGAGACAACTGTTTTGTGTAGGGGTTAGAGAGGAGACTAGTTAGAGACAACTGTTTTGTGTTAGAGAGGAGACCAGAGAGAGACAACTGTTTTGAGTTAGAGAGGAGACTAGTTAGAGAGACAACTGTTTTGTGTTAGAGAGGAGACCAGAGAGAGACAACTGTTTTGAGTTAGAGAGGAGACCAGAGAGAGACAACTGTTTTGAGTTAGAGAGGAGACTAGTTAGAGAGACAACTGTTTTGTGTTAGAGAGGAGACCAGAGAGAGACAACTGTTTTGTGTTAGAGAGGAGACCAGAGAGAGACAACTGTTTTGAGTTAGAGAGGAGACTAGTTAGAGAGACAACTGTTTTGTGTTAGAGAGGAGACCAGAGAGAGACAACTGTGTTGTGTTAGAGATGAGACCAGATAGAGACAACTGTTTTGTGTTAGAGAGGAGACCAGATAGAGACAACTGTTTTGTGTTAGAGAGGAGACCAGAGAGAGACAACTGTTTGTGTTAGAGAGGAGACCAGAGAGAGACAACTGTTTTGAGTTAGAGAGGAGACTAGTTAGAGAGACAACTGTTTTGTGTTAGAGAGGAGACCAGAGAGAGACAACTGTTTTGTGTTAGAGAGGAGACCAGAGAGAGACAACTGTTTTGTGTAGGGGTTAGAGAGGAGACTAGTTAGAGAGACAACTGTTTTGTGTTAGAGAGGAGACCAGAGAGAGACAACTGTTTTGTGTTAGAGAGGAGACCAGAGAGAGACAACTGTTTTGTGTAGGGGTTAGAGAGGAGACTAGTTAGAGAGACAACTGTTATGTGTAGGGGTTAGAGAGGAGAATAGTTAGAGAGACAACTGTTTTGTATAGGGGTTAGAGAGGAGACTAGTTAGAGAGACAAATGTTGTGTAGGGGTTAGAGAGGAGACTAGTTACAGAGACAAATGTTGTGTTGTGTTTACTACTACTACTACTACTGGTACTTCTACTACTACTACTGGTACTTCTACTACTACTACTGGTACTTCTACTACTACTACTACTGGTACTTCTACTACTACTACTACTGGTACTTCTACTACTACTACCAGTACTACTACTACTACTACCAGTACTACGACTACTACTACCAGTACTACGACTACCAGCACTACTACTACTACTACTACTGGTACTACTACTGGTACTACTACTACTACTACTACTACTACTACTGCTACTACTGGTACTTCTACTACTACTACTGGTACTTCTACTACTACTACTGGTACTTCTACTACTACTACTGGTACTTCTACTACTACTACTACTGGTACTTCTACAACTACTACTACTACCAGTACTACGACTACCAGCACTACTACTACTACTACTACTGGTACTACTACTGGTACTACTACTACTACTACTGCTACTTCTACTACTACTACTGGTACTTCTACTACTACTACTACTACTACTACTACTACTACTGGTACTTCTACTACTACTACTGGTACTTCTACTACTACTACTACTACTACTGGTACTTCTACTACTACTACTACTACTACTACTACAACTACTACTACTACCAGTACTACGACTACCAGCACTACTACTACTACTACTGGTACTACTACTACTACAACTACTACTACTACCAGTACTACGACTACCAGCACTACTACTACTACTACTACTGGTACTACTACTGGTACTACTACTACTACTACTGCTACTTCTACTACTACTACTGGTACTTCTACTACTACTACTACTACTACTACTACTACTACTGGTACTTCTACTACTACTACTGGTACTTCTACTACTACTACTACTACTACTGGTACTTCTACTACTACTACTACTACTACTACTACAACTACTACTACTACCAGTACTACGACTACCAGCACTACTACTACTACTACTGGTACTACTACTACTACAACTACTACTACTACCAGTACTACGACTACCAGCACTACTACTACTACTGGTACTACTACTGGTACTACTACTACTACTACTGGTACTTCTACTACTACTACTTCTACTCTAGGACAGCAGTTTGAGAAGACCAGAGGAAGTGATGGAGCATCAGTCTGAATTACAGATGTCCATATGACTGGGGCGGCAGGGTAGCCTAGTGGTTAGAGTGTAGAGGGGGCAGGGTAGCCTAGTGGTTAGAGTGTCGAGGGGGCAGGGTAGCCTAGTGGTTAGAGTGTAGAGGGGGCAGGGTAGCCTAGTGGTTACAGTGTTGGACTAGTAACCGGAATGGTTGCAAGTTCATAATCCCCAACCTGACAGAGTATCAATCTGTCGTTCTGCCCCTGAACAGGCAGTTAACACACTGTTCCTAGCCGTCATTGAAAATAAGAATTTGTTCTTAACTGACTTGCACAGTTACATAAAGGTAAAGGCTACCTCATTTGCACATGCTGTAAATAGATTTTTCTACTGTATTATTGATTGCATGTTTATTCCATGTGTAAGTCTGTGTTGTTGTATGTGTCAAACTGCTTTGCTTTATCTTGGCCAGGTCGCAGTTGCAAATGAGAACTTGTTCTCAACTAGCCTACCTGGTTAAATAAAGGTGTTCTCAACTAGCCTACCTGATTAAATTAAGGTGTTCTCAACTAGCCTACCTGGTTAAATAAAGGTGAAATAAAAATAAAAAATAAATAAATGCAGATGTCAATATGACTGATAGGTGAGTAATTAAATAGACATGCAGTAACCTTGTCTGACCACCAGATGTCTCTGTTTTACCACCAGAGGAGCAGGAGGAACCATGAGGACTTTCAGAGTAGCAGTTGTCCATATGACTGATAGGTAATTAAATAGACATGCAGTAACCTTGTCTGACCACCAGATGTCTCTGTTTTACCACCAGAGGAGCAGGAGGAACCATGAAGACTTTCAGAGTAGCAGTTGTCCATATGACTGATAGGTAATTATAGACATGCAGTAACCTTGTCTGACCACCAGATGTCTCTGTTTTACCACCAGAGGAGCAGGAGGAACCATGAGGACTTTCAGAGTAGCAGTTGTCCATATGACTGATAGGTAATTAAATAGACATGCAGTAACCTTGTCTGACCACCAGATGTCTCTGTTTTACCACCAGAGGAGCAGGAGGAACCATGAGGACTTTCAGAGTAGCAGTTGTCCATATGACTGATAGGTAATTAAATAGACATGCAGTAACCTTGTCTGACCACCAGATGTCTCTGTTTTACCACCAGAGGAGCAGGAGGAACCATGAGGACTTTCAGAGTAGCAGTTGTCCATATGACTGATAGGTAATTAAATAGACATGCAGTAACCTTGTCTGACCACCAGATGTCTCTGTTTTACCACCAGAGGAGCAGGAGGAACCATGAGGACTTTCAGAGTAGCAGTTGTCCATTCAACACCTGACTCCAATAGTTGATTCCAACTCTTTTGATTTGATACCCAAACAGACACACAGAGAAATATCAGCATCTAACTCTAACTTCCGCGACGCATATAAGGCCCTGCCCCGCCCCCCTTTCGGAAAAGCTGACCACGACTCCATTTTGTTGATCCCTGCCTACAGACAGAAACTAAAACAAGAGGCTCCCACGCTGAGGTCTGTCCAACGCTGGTCCGACCAAGCTGACTCCACACTCCAAGACTGCTTCCATCACGTGGACTGGGATATGTTTCGTATTGCGTCAGATAACAACATTGACGAATACGCTGATTCGGTGTGCGAGTTCATTAGAACGTGCGTTGAAGATGTCGTTCCCATAGCAACGATTAAAACATTCCCTAACCAGAAACCGTGGATTGATGGCAGCATTCATGTGAAACTGAAAGCGCGAACCACTGCTTTTAATCAGGGCAAGGTGTCTGGTAACATGACCGAATACAAACAGTGCAGCTATTCCCTCCGCAAGGCTATCAAACAAGCTAAGCGCCACTACAGAGACAAAGTAGAATCTCAATTCAACGGCTCAGACACAAGAGGCATGTGGCAGGGTCTACAGTCAATCACGGACTACAGGAAGAAATCCAGCCCAGTCACGGACCAGGATGTCTTGCTCCCAGGCAGACTAAATGACTTTTTTGCCCGCTTTGAGGACAATACAGTGCCACTGACACGGCCTGCTACGAAAACATGCGGTCTCTCCTTCACTGCAGCCGAGGTGAGTAAGACATTTAAACGTGTTAACCCTCGCAAGGCTGCAGGCCCAGACGGCATCCCCAGCCGCGCCCTCAGAGCATGCGCAGACCAGCTGGCCGGTGTGTTTACGGACATATTCAATCAATCCCTATACCAGTCTGCTGTTCCCACATGCTTCAAGAGGGCCACCATTGTTCCTGTTCCCAAGAAAGCTAAGGTAACTGAGCTAAACGACTACCGCCCCGTAGCACTCACATCCGTCATCATAAAGTGCTTTGAGAGACTAGTCAAGGACCATATCACCTCCACCCTACCTGACACCCTAGACCCACTCCAATTTGCTTACCGCCCAAATAGGTCCACAGACGATGCAATCTCAACCACACTGCACACTGCCCTAACCCATCTGGAAAAGAGGAATACCTATGTGAGAATGCTGTTCATCGACTACAGCTCGGCATTCAACACCATAGTACCCTCCAAGCTCGTCATCAAGCTTGAGACCCTGGGTCTCGACCCCGCCCTGTGCAACTGGGTACTGGACTTCCTGACGGGCCGCCCCCAGGTGGTGAGGGTAGGCAACAACATCTCCCCGCTGATCCTCAACACTGGGGCCCCACAAGGGTGCGTTCTGAGCCCTCTCCTGTACTCCCTGTTCACCCACGACTGCGTGGCCACGCACGCCTCCAACTCAATCATCAAGTTTGCGGATGACACAACAGTGGTAGGCTTGATTACCAACAACGACGAGACGGCCTACAGGGAGGAGGTGAGGGCCCTCGGAGTGTGGTGTCAGGAAAATAACCTCACACTCAACGTCAACAAAACTAAGGAGATGATTGTGGACTTCAGGAAACAGCAGAGGGAACACCCCCCTATCCACATCGATGGAACAGTAGTGGAGAGGGTAGCAAGTTTTAAGTTCCTCGGCATACACATCACAGACAAACTGAATTGGTCCACTCACACAGACAGCATCGTGAAGAAGGCGCAGCAGCGCCTCTTCAACCTCAGGAGGCTGAAGAAATTCGGCTTGTCACCAAAAGCACTCACAAACTTCTACAGATGCACAATCGAGAGCATCCTGGCGGGCTGTATCACCGCCTGGTATGGCAACTGCACCGCCCTCAACCGTAAGGCTCTCCAGAGGGTAGTGAGGTCTGCACAACGCATCACCGGGGGCAAACTACCTGCCCTCCAGGACACCTACACCACCCGATGTCACAGGAAGGCCATAAAGATCATCAAGGACATCAACCACCCGAGCCACTGCCTGTTCACCCCGCTATCATCCAGAAGGCGAGGTCAGTACAGGTGCATCAAAGCTGGGACCGAGAGACTGAAAAACAGCTTCTATCTCAAGGCCATCAGACTGTTAAACAGCCACCACTAACACTGAGTGGCTGCTGCCAACACACTGACACTGACTCAACTCCAGCCACTTTAATAATGGGAATTGATGGGAAATGAGGTAAATATATCACTAGCCACTTTAAACAATGCTACCTTATATAATGTTACTTACCCTACATTATTCATCTCATATGCATACGTATATACTGTACTCTATATCATCGACTGTATCCTTATGTAATACATGTATCACTAGCCACTTTAAACTATGCCACTTTGTTTACATACTCATCTCATTTGTACATACTGTACTCGATACCATCTACTGTATCTTGCCTATGCTGCTCTGTACCATCACTCATTCATATATCCTTATGTACATATTCTTTATCCCCTTACACTGTGTATAAGACAGTAGTTTGGGAATTGTTAGTTAGATTACTTGTTGGTTATTACTGCATTGTCGGAACTAGAAGCACAAGCATTTCGCTACACTCGCATTAACATCTGCTAACCATGTGACCATTAACATCTGCTAACCATGTGACCATTAACATCTGCTAACCATGTGACCATTAACATCTGCTAACCATGTGTCCATTAACATCTGCTAACCATGTGTCCATTAACATCTGCTAACCATGTGTCCATTAACATCTGCTAACCATGTGTCCATTAACATCTGCTAACCATGTGTCCATTAACATCTGCTAACCATGTGTCCATTAACATCTGCTAACCATGTGACCATTAACATCTGCTAACCATGTGACCATTAACATCTGCTAACCATGTGACCATTAACATCTGCTAACCATGTGACCATTAACATCTGCTAACCATGTGACCATTAACATCTGCTAACCATGTGACCATTAACATCTGCTAACCATGTGTATGTGACCAATAACATCTACTAACCATGTGTATGTGACCAATAACATCTACTAACCATGTGTATGTGACCAATAACATCTACTAACCATGTGACCAATAACATCTGCTAACCATGTGACCATTAACATCTGCTAACCATGTGACCATTAACATCTGCTAACCATGTGACCATTAACATCTGCTAACCATGTGACCATTAACATCTGCTAACCATGTGTCCATTAACATCTGCTAACCATGTGACCATTAACATCTGCTAACCATGTGACCATTAACATCTGCTAACCATGTGACCATTAACATCTGCTAACCATGTGTCCATTAACATCTGCTAACCATGTGACCATTAACATCTGCTAACCATGTGTCCATTAACATCTGCTAACCATGTGTATGTGACCAATAACATCTACTAACCATGTGTCCATTAACATCTGCTAACCATGTGTCCATTAACATCTGCTAACCATGTGTCCATTAACATCTGCTAACCATGTGACCATTAACATCTGCTAACCATGTGACCATTAACATCTGCTAACTTTGTGACCATTAACATCTGCTAACCATGTGACCATTAACATCTGCTAACCATGTGTATGTGACCAATAACATCTACTAACCATGTGTATGTGACCAATAACATCTACTAACCATGTGTATGTGACCAATAACATCTACTAACCATGTGACCAATAACATCTGCTAACCATGTGACCATTAACATCTGCTAACCATGTGACCATTAACATCTGCTAACCATGTGACCATTAACATCTGCTAACCATGTGACCATTAACATCTGCTAACCATGTGACAATTAACATCTGCTAACCATGTGACCATTAACATCTGCTAACCATGTGTCCATTAACATCTGCTAACCATGTGTCCATTAACATCTGCTAACCATGTGACCAATAACATCTGCTAACCATGTGTCCATTAACATCTGCTAACCATGTGACCATTAACATCTGCTAACCATGTGTCCATTAACATCTGCTAACCATGTGACCATTAACATCTGCTAACCATGTGTCCATTAACATCTGCTAACCATGTGTCTGTGACAAATAACATTTGATTTGCATCATGTTGCTTGTTTTACTATATAGAAAGTGTTTTGTTGCTTTGTGTCACACATAGTACATGTTACTTCAACAATACAGTATTAAATCAGTATCACTAAATACCATATCAGTTTTCTGTCTCCCATACCTTGATACCTTGATAATCAGAATATAGTGTGAATAATGTTGTAGCTTTTCATTGACGGTGTTTGTAAGATGTTCCCTTTTAAATGTTCTGGTTATTTAGTGGAGCTTTGTCCTTTTGAGAGGCTGTTTTTAAACCAGAAACTGTATTTATTTAAGACACATAGTGATGTCATAAGTCAATGGTGCCACCTGACATTGATTTTAAAAGGCAGGATAATGATAAATAGTTCCACTTTCCACATCTGTCTTCATTTGTAAGATATCCAGACACAATGCATGTCTGACTCCCTCCGGAGGTGTTCAGGAAAATCACAATCACATCATAATGTGTCTTTTCATCATCTACCCCAGTGGTTCAACCACTCAACCTCCAGGGGTCTGCACTGCTATGCTCTACTACACCATGCGCCCTGCCCTACACACACACACAACTCCTGTCTTTTCATCATCTACCCCAGTGGTTCACAAACTTTGTATCGTCCCGTACCCCTTCAAACACTCAACCTCCAGGGGTCTGCACTGCTATGCTCTCTACTACACCATGCGCCCTACCCTACCACACACACACACACACCTCCTGAATAGTCTAAACACAGCTAAAACACAACACCTGAATACTCCAAACACACACCACTAAAACATAAATGAGGGAGGTGAAGATGAGGGAGAAGGAGAAATGAGTTAGAAGGTGATGGGTGGAAAGAAGACAAAAGTGAGGACGTTCAGGGTGAGGGGTGATGAGAAGGAAAGGTTGGTGATGAAGGAGGGGAGAGGAGAGGAGGCTGGCGAGAGGTGAGGAGAGGAGATAGGCGAGAGGTGAGGAGAGGGTACAGGCGAGAGGTGGGGAGAGGGTACAGGCGAGAGGTGGGGAGAGGGGTTAGGAGAGAGGTGAGGAGAGGGTACAGGCGAGAGGTGGGGAGAGGGTACAGGCGAGAGGTGGGGAGAGGGGTTAGGAGAGAGGTGAGGAGAGGGGATAGGCGGGGAGAGGGTACAGGCGAGAGGTGAGGAGAGGGGATAGGCGAAAGGTGAGGAGTGGGTACAGGCGAGAGGTGAGGAGAAGGGATAGGCGAGAGGTGAGGAGAGGGTACAGGCGAGAGGTGATGAGAGGGGACAGGTGAGGAGAGGGTACAGGCGAGAGGTGAGGAGAGGGGACAGGCGAGAGGTGAGGAGAGGTGAGGAGATGGTACAGGTGAGAGGGGAGGAGAGGGGGCAGGCGAGGGGACAGGTGAGGAGCAGCAGGGTTTCTGCAGATAAATGTGGGCTTTAGTATTGTCTTCTTTGGTAACTGTAGTATAAGCAGGATAAACAACTCCTTTCTGTACATTACCTTGGGAAAAGGAACTCCACAAAGGCACTCGGCTCCACCTTGTCCTGCTGCGTCGTCCATCATTTCCAAGGTAATGTACAGAACGTCTGTGTTTATCTCTTACATAATATACAGATGATATCAACTTGGTGAAATCCCTTACCTTCCTCCGCCTGCTCTCCCACTCCTCAAAACAACAACGTTTCATCTCCTGTGGCAAAAATAAGTATTGAGTTCATCTGTTTTGTGTGAAAAAGTGTTTCCTGTTGGAATGCCAATGATGTGTGATTTAAACAGATTTACTCAGCTATATTATCTACATACTTTCTCCTGGTCTGCAGCCAGAGAGAGATGGTAGGCCTCGTCTTGGAGACGTCGTATCTCCCACATTTCCTCTAGAGACTGTAATCAATACAGGTGCAGTAATAAATACAGCCATTCTGATTGTTACGTTACAATGACAATCCTAGAACTAATATTATACTTTATCATTTGATGTTAAAAGTGGAAAAGGTCATTTAACGTTCCAAACCTCTAGTGTCATTGAAGCTTGTGGTGAGTCAACAGGGAGGCCTGTCTCCATAGGTGGAGTCTCTGTCTCGTGGTGAGTCAACAGGGAGGCCTGTCTCCATAGGTGGAGTCTCTGTCTCGTGGTGAGTCAACAGGGAGGCCTGTCTCCATAGGTGGAGTCTCTGTCTCGTGGTGAGTCAACAGGGAGGCCTGTCTCCATAGGTGGAGTCTCTGTCTCGTGGTGAGTCAACAGGGAGGCCTGTCTCCATAGGTGGAGTCTCTGTCTCGTGGTGAGTCAACAGGGAGGCCTGTCTCCATAGGTGGAGTCTCTGTCTCGTGGTGAGTCAACAGGGAGGCCTGTCTCCATAGGTGGAGTCTCTGTCTCGTGGTGAGTCAACAGGGAGGCCTGTCTCCATAGGTGGAGTCTCTGTCTCGTGGTGAGTCAACAGGGAGGCCTGTCTCCATAGGTGGAGTCTCTGTCTCGTGGTGAGTCAACAGGGAGGCCTGTCTCCATAGGTGGAGTCTCTGTCTCCGAGGTTCTGTCCTCCCTTACAGTTTCCTTTGACATTAAAATACAAGAAATCACCAGTTGATCAATTACTTTATAACGTTTGTATACAGAGGGAAATCCAGTTAATTTTAACATGAATTCAGTCCAGGTTCTTTTAAAATGAATTCGTTACCTCTGGCATTCATCATGTGACGTAATAAATATCAATCTCCCTCTCCCTTCCTAACACATAAACTATCAAATACCTTCAATCTTAAGTACAGGGCAGACCTCCATAGTCCAGCTGATTTGATTGCTGTCCAGCTGTAGGAGAAGGAGCCTCCTCCTCCTGTCTATCTTAAAAGCCTCTACAATTGGTTTCATCTGGGGGAATGTTTCCCCCAAAACCTTCTAGAAGCTGCTCTCCTCCTGACCATAGTGCAACTTGATCTGCCTCACAGGAGACTCTGAAGACACTGAGATATGGAAACATTATTTAAATCTAATGAAAGTATCCTAATATAAAACAGGGAAACTGTCCATGATCTTTAAATCAGTAAAATATCCTTCAATAAGTCTGTTAAATCACAAGACAGATTCACACCTAACTTCCTTACAAAGCAATCACTGTGGACCCCACTGTGTCCTCATGTACTGCAGGGATAAAGGGAAAATGTACCTCTCCTGTTCAGCTGCAGGATGTGAGGCTCAGCGATCAGACAAACCCTCATAGTTATCAGTCTGCTTCTCCCGGGTTGACACCTTTGGATTCCAGCATTATTCCGTCTCCTGAACGACTGAAATCTGACATGTGTAAACGTTATAAAAGGTACAATAATGACATTCAGCCTAATCGACGGGGTCCAGACTCACACACCCCACGGTAGCTGCTGCTGTCGTTAGCTAACTAACAGTTTGTTCAGTCCAACGACGCTTCATGTTCAAGTGATATTTGAAGAAAAAGTAAACATCATAACACAACATGATAACAATAGAAAGGACTAGTTTACTGGAACAGACACTGTAAAATAACACACGATAACATAGCTAGCTAGATATACTAATAATAGACAGGGGATCGATAACATAGCTAGCTAGATATACTAATAATAGACAGGGGATCGTTGTGTTAACGTTACTAGGTAGTTGTACCGGTTAATGTTGACTTTTGCCAGGTATAACCTAACCTACTATAATGAATCCCACCTTTGAACCACCTGATCCTGAACAAACGTTTAGCTGCGTCCTTACCTAGGACTGGATGGTCAAAAAGCTTTCTCATCTCTCCCGTGAACTCCTGGTATGAAGCCATGCAGGTCTCCTGTCGTTCCCAAACGGCTGAAGCCCATTCCAGAGATCTTCCACGCAGCAGTTCAATAACAAAGGCTATCCTAGCCTTGTCAGTGGCGTAAGAATGGGGCTGCAGATCAAACACTAACCCACACTGCATAAGAAAATCCCCTTCATATTTATCAGGAGTCGGTACCTTCCGTTCACGACACGGCAGGTGAGATGGGTAACACAGGTGGTGAATGAATCGCCGGCAAACTGAGCTGATCCTGGATCTGTGTCAAGCTAGTAGATAAGTTCTGGATTGAACCCGCTATCTCCTGTAGCGCCGTATTGTGTTGTCCCAATGTCCTCCCCTGCTGGGTAATGGCATGGCAAACAGAGTCCAGGTCCGCTGGGTTCATCCTTGGCCGGATCGTTCTGTCACGTTTCTTCAAAATCGAACCCAGAAGCAGACCAGGACAAGGAGAGTAGGAAGAAGGTGAGTATTTATTTACAAGTGAATGTGAATGGTTAGATATATCCAGGTGGCGTAGCGGGCAGCGGTGGTGAGTTGATGGGAGTAAATAGGTGGATCCAATGGGGTAGCGGAATCCTCCGACGACCAGGCGGGAATGGGGTAAATGATCCGGGTAAGTAACTGAAGACAGGAGGTAAGTTTAAGGCAAGCAATACGTAAAAAACAACAAAACAAATTCTATCCAACTTGAGGCTGATACTATGGCACAACATACTGTTCATGGCTAACGATCCGGCAGGGAATGGATGTCAGGTCCGGGCTTATGAAGAGGAGAACAGCTGGGGCTTTCCAAGGAGCAATTACCGGAAGCCATTGAAGCAACCACTCTGAACGGCATTATTCTGGCACGGATCACTATGAGGACTGAACCGGTTAAGATGTTGTTGTCGGGGAATCATTCAGAGGTTATTTCTTTTTTCATTTTGCCTTCCCCCCGGGATGTTCCTCTGGTTCTTGGATACCCCTGGCTAAGAGAACACAATCCTTCGTTCGATTGGGTGACTGGTAAGGTAACTAGTTGGAGCATTGAGTGCCATGCTAACTGCCTCAGGACTGCCTGTTCTCATGCTGTCCCCAGTCGGGTCAGTGAGTCTGCTCCTCCTGATTTGTCCTTGGTTCCTGAAACATATCACGAGTTGGGTGAGGTGTTCAGTAAGCAGAAAGCTCAGTCACTTCCTCCCCACCGACATTATGATTGTACAATTAAGCTGTTCCCTGGAGCTGCCTTTCCCAAGGACGGTTATACAGTATTTCTCAACCTGAGAGGGAAGCCCTGGAGACCTACATTAAGGAGTCTCTTGCTGCAGGTCTCATTCGTCCCTCGTCATCACCCCTGGGAGATGGATTTTTTTTGTGAGTAAGAAGGATGGCTCTCTTCGACCGTGTATTGATTATCGGGGGTTGAATGATATTACGGTCAAGAGGATGCTGGGACAGGATGGCGCCCACCCCCACATCAGACGCGTCCACCTCAACAACAAACTGACGGGAAGTGTCAGGTTGAGAGAGAATCGGCGCGTTGGTGAATCGGCTCTTCAAGTTCAGAAATGCTCGGTCTGCCTCAGGAGTCCAACAGAAAATTCTGGTGCACGACGTCAGCGCAGTTAAAAGGGCGGCCACCCGGCTGTAATCACGGATAAACCTCCGATAGAAGTTCGCAAATCCCAGGAATCTCTGGAGCTGCAATCTCAACCTCAATGGAGGATTGAGGAGGATGTGATGGCGGCCCTTCGGACGCAGCCCGGCCCCGGTAACGGTCCACCCGGTCGGTTGTTCGTGCCTGAGTCGGTCCGTTCTGCTGTTCTTCAGTGGTCCCACGCCAGCAAGATAGCTTGTCACCCTGGCGTTGCTCGGACTATGGCGCTACAGCGCAGACGATTTTGGTGGCCTGCCATGGGAGAAGATACCCAGAGGTTTGTTGCCGCATGTCCTGTTTGTGCTCAGAACAAAAGTACCAAATCGGCCCAGCTCTGGGCTTCTTCACCCTCTACCTATTGCTCGGCGACCTTGGTCGCATCTGGCCCTGGATTTTGTCACGGGATTGCCCCCTTCTGTTGGGAACACGGTCATTCTGACCATTGTGGACAGATTCAGCAAGTTTGCTCATTTTGTCCCTCTCTCCAAGATTCCATCTGCCACGGAGACGTCCGAGATCCTGGTTAGGGAGATTTTCAGGGTCCACGGATTGCCCAGTGACATTGTTTCTGACCGTGGTCCTCAGTTTACCTCTGCTGTCTGGAGATCCTTCTGTTTGGCCATTGGAGCTACAGTCAGCCTCACTTCTGGATTTCACCCACAATCTAATGGTCAGGCGGAGAGAGCCAACCAGAAGATGGAGTCCACGCTGCGTTGTCTTGTCTCCTCTGATCCCACCTCTTGGTCATCTCAATTACCCTGGGTTGAGTATGCCCATAATACCCTTCCTTCATCTGCCACTGGGATGTCCCCCTTCCAATGCCTGTACGGATACCAACCTCCCTTGTTTCCTTCTCAGGAGAGGGATCTTTCGGTCCCTTCTGTCCAGGCCCACATTCGTCGTTGCCACCGGACCTGGCATCGGGCCAGGAAGGTCCTCCTTAGAGTTTCTGACCGGTATCAGATCCAGGCGAATCGTCGCCGTATTCCTGCTCCCGCTTATACCATCGGAGATAAGGTTTGGTTGGCTACACGGGATCTTCCTCTACGGACTGAGTCGAGGAAACTGTCACCAAAGTTCATTGGTCCGTTCGTGGTGGAGAGAATCATTAACCCTGTTGTGGTCCGACTCAAATTGCCGGCAACGCTTCGAGTACACCCCACCTTTCAAGTCTCCTGCCTCAAGCCGGTTCACCTCAGTCCTCTGTTGCCCCCTCCTTTTCCTCCTCCTCCTCGGATGATCGGAGGTGGTCCTGTCTACACGGTGCGCCGCATCATGGACTCCAGACGGCGGGGTCGAGGGTTCCAGTATTTAGTGGATTGGGAAGGATATGGTCCTGAGGAGAGGAGTTGGATTCCTCGGCGTCAGATCCTTGACGATGACCTGCTTCGTGACTTTTACCGCCTCCACCCTGGCGCTCCGGGTAGTCCGCCCAGTGGCGTTCGTCGGAGGGGGGGGTACTGTCACGAATCCCGTTTCCTGAGTCTGTTTTTTGCCTATGTTCTGTCCTGGAGTGTTTTTTCCGGCGTCCTGGAACGCACCCTGTCTGGTTGCCGGGCAATGTAGCCAGTTGGGGTTTCTGATTACCCGCACCTGTATCCCATCAGCTATCTGCACACCTGGTCCTGATCATCATCATCATCTCTCCTCTTCATAAGCCCGGACCTGACATCCATTCCCTGCTTGTAGTTATTATGTCCCCAGCCTGTAGTTACTATGCCCCCAGCCTGTAGTTACTATGCCCCCAGCCTGTAGTTACTATGTCCCCAGCCTGTAGTTACTATGTCCCCAGCCTGTAGTTACTATGTCCCCAGCCTGTAGTTACTATGTCCCCAGCCTTTAGTTATGATGCCCCCAGCCTGGGACCAAGAGGCATGGAGAGGCAGCCTTTAGTTACTATGCCCCCAGCCTCTGGAATATCCTGCCAGAGAACCTGAGGAGGTCTGAAACTGTGGACATATTTAAAAGGGATTTTAAAACACACCTTTTCAGCTTTGCTTTTCCTTAGCGTGCTTTTTTAGTCTTTTAGTTTAAAATTGTTATTCTTTTGTTTTCTTGTGTAAATATTTCAGTTTTTATTTTCCTCGTTGTTTCCTGTGAAGTGCATTGTGTTGCATTAATGCAGCATTCCACCCTGCATCCCACTGCTTCCTGCTGAAGCTAAGCAGCGTTGGTTCTGGTCCCTGGATGGGAGATGCTCCTGGAAGTGGTTTTGGAGGGCCAGTAGGAGGCAGTCTGTTACGAATCCCTTTTGGCCCGACAGTCTAGGGGGGGGATGGTAATGAGACCCGTAACATAACTAATACAAATTTTAATAGTGACAAAGTAAAAGTGAGAACGAAATAACCACGACAACTGAAATCTACCGTCAAACTCAGGGTTTATTAATTAACACACGGTAATGGGGGGAGGAGCAGGAAAAGGTGCTGAGCTGGACCCAAGGAAAGAAACAATAAGTATTCAAAAACACCCCTAAGCTAGACTAGCCTACTTTAACAACAGCTATCTAACTAACCAAAAACACCCCTAAGCTAGACAAGCCTACTTTAACAACAGCTAACTAACTAACCAAAAACACCCCTAAGCTAGACTAGCCTACTTTAACAACAGCTAACTAACCCAAAAACACCCCTAAACTAGACTAGCCTACTTTAACAACAGCTAACTAACTAACCAAAAAATAGTGGGTGTTCCGCCAAGTTCTAACTAGTGTATTTAACAGTTCACCTACGGGTAGTGTATGCCCATGGGCGACTTGTCTTGGTTCCCCCTTCTCCCACCAGCAAACAAACAAACATCATAACCAGAAACAATACTCACAGGTGAGGACAAAGTGATATGGAGGTGCTCAAACAAAAGAGAGATCTACAGACATGGCATTTACAGAGAGATTGAGCTCTGGAGCAAACAACTGACAGGGTTTTTAAACAGGGGAAAGGAACTGTGATAGGGTAGGAAACAGGAGGAAGTGTGTCTTCTGATTGATGATTGGTGACTGATTGGGGAGTGATGATTTTCACCTGAGGGGAGAAGGAGAGAAAAGAAACACACACACACACAGGATACTTGTATCCGTAACACAGTCATTCCTCTGGTATCATTTGTTTTTATCCCAATGCCCCAGGGCAGTGTATCCATTTCGGAAGGGACGTTAACTGGGTTTCCTGACTCTCTGAGGTCATTAAAGATCCCATGACACTTATCGTAAGAGTAGGGGTTTTAACCCTGGTGTCCTGGCTAAATTCCCAAGCTGTGCCTCATACCATCATGGTCACCCAATCATCCCCTCCCATTACTCTGTTCCAGAATAAATGGCCTTTGGAATGACCCAGGTCCTTTCCTCCACTGTAGCCAGGTCCTTTCCTCCAGGCTTTGTGTCTTGGAAAGGGTCGTGACTCTTCATACATTCATCTAATTATCAAACAGAGGGGTTTTGGAAAAGTAGGTACGTTAGTCAAACACCCCCATCTAGTGGAGGTATCGTGTCATTAGAATGAGTAGGAAATCAACATTCAAGACAAAGGCTGGAGGAACATATTGTTACTATAAAGTAATGAATACACAATGGAGGGTATTTGTTTTCACATGGAGTTATAGCTTGTTACTTCAGAAGAAAAACTATTGATATTCAGAAAATAGAAATTAATGTCTTATCAGACATTTTATCTTTGCAAAATAAGGCAATTGATATGTTATTAAATTGATGTATGAAATAAGGTATAAGGTATGAAATTAAGTATAAAATAATTGGAATGTTAATGACATCTCCATGGGTCCATCTTGGGGAGTCAAAGGTCATACCTGTATGCATTTTGGGGTATATTGATGAGACAGAATGGGCAGCATTGGGATGTGCTTTGTTATCACATCGTACCATAGATGATAACTACAACAAACTCTCCACAGAACAAGGAGACACGTTGGAAAGGTTTCATAGAGTCATCATGGATTCAGTGTAAAATCAGTCACAGCAGCCTATTTTCAAGTTGGCCGCCATTCATTTCAATGTGGAGGAACTGAACAGATTTTTCAGGGCAGAAATGAATAAATAATTGGTTTCATAAGACGAATATAGACTGAACATGTGTGTTACTGTGAGGAAAGTGTTAAAAGATATATGTATTTAGTAAAATATTACTAGAGCGTCTTGAATGACTTTCAGAATGCTCATGAATCTGTACTAGAGCTGGTCACAGAGGAGGAACAAGGAAATGACTTTCAGAATGCTCATGAATCTGTACTAGAGCTGGTCACAGAGGAGGAACAGGAAATGACTTTCAGAATGCTCATTAATCTGTACTAGAGCTGGTCACAGAGGAGGAACAGGAAATGACTTTCAGAATGCTCATGAATCTGTACTAGAGCTGGTCACAGAGGAGGAACAAGGAAATGACTTTCAGAATGCTGATGAATCTGTACTAGAGCTGGTCACAGAGGAGGAACAAGGAAATTACGTTCAGAATGCTCATGAATCTGTACTAGAGCTGGTCACAGAGTAGGAAGAGGAAATGACTTTCAGAATGCTCATTAATCTGTACTAGAGCTGGTCACAGAGGAGGAACAGGAAATGACTTTCAGAATGCTCATGAATCTGTACTAGAGCTGGTCACAGAGGAGGAACAAGGAAATGACTTTCAGAATGCTGATGAATCTGTACTAGAGCTGGTCACAGAGGAGGAACAAGGAAATTACGTTCAGAATGCTCATGAATCTGTACTAGAGCTGGTCACAGAGTAGGAAGAGGAAATGACTTTCAGAATGCTCATTAATCTGTACTAGAGCTGGTCACAGAGGAGGAACAGGAAATGACTTTCAGAATGCTCATGAATCTGTACTAGAGCTGGTCACAGAGGAGGAACAAGGAAATGACTTTCAGAATGCTCATGAATCTGTACTAGAGCTGGTCACAGAGGAGGAACAGGAAATGACTTTCAGAATGCTGATGAATCTGTACTAGAGCTGGTCACAGAGGAGGAACAGGAACATGACTTTCAGAATGCTGATGAATCTGTACTAGAGCTGGTCACAGAGGAGGAACAGGAAATGACTTTCAGAATGCTCATTAATCTGTACTAGAGCTGGTCACAGAGGAGGAACAGGAAATGACTTTCGGAATGCTGATGAATCTGTACTAGAGCTGGTCACAGAGGAGGAACAGGAACATGAGAGCATTAACTATTATCAACCAAGAATGAGGACTTAAGAACATTTCCTGAAGAGGTGAAAATATGGAAAAATGCTGAATTTGAGCCACAAACGCTCATTGAACCACATGACAGCATTTCCAATGTGTCAAAAACATCAAGTAAAACAAAGTATTCTAAGGCTGCATCATCCTCAGTGTCCTCTGCACCTCGAAAAGATGAACTGAATGCTAGAATGGAAAAAATGGAACTGGAAACAGACACAGCAGCATATATTGCCAGACTGAATATCCTGGAGAGTGTTGAGTCAACTTCTCAATCCCATGCCGTGGCAGCCCACTTACTAAACCAACCAGATGGAACGAACTCTTATTTTGAGAACCAGGAACCTGAGGTCTATGAGGAACCTGAACCATCACCTGTTGAGTTTGCAGCATTAGGTGCAGTTCCAAAGATCCCACTACAAAGGGTTTTACAACAAACGACCACAAAGACATCAAAACCTATTCAGAAAACAGTCATAAACCCCATCCCTCAGCAGCCAACAGCAAGGTCTAGCAATCAACACAGAATCAACACTATGGGTATTGTGGGAGCAAATAAAACACATAGACAAACACATAGGCGCCTAGGGCAACTGGACACACTAAAGATGGAGACACATAGTCTGCTGATCTTAAATAACCACATGAAGAGAAGGTGACACATAGGCGCCTAGGACAGCTGGACATACCAAGGTCAGAGGGATATACAAAGGAGGGGGTCAGCCAAATGACCAACTGACGGACTATAGAAATAGGCCACATATTTTTAGGACATGGAGATGCTGAAGGAATGTCAGTAGAGACACATAGTCTACGAATCCTAATAAGGACAGACATACCAAAGAACACACCAGGCTGAACGTAAGGGGGCCCATAGCATAAGATAGGCATGTATTATTTTTGGGACATGAAGAGGTCCTGTCACCATTATAACTTGACTGAAAGCAGATATGGGCGTTATCGAGCTGAACAAGCAGGATGCACAGATTGGGATATAATGGTGGCAGATGGACTGAGGGAAGTAACTTCATTTGCATGTGGGATGGACTCATGTTGTATGTGTATAAATCAGAGCCAGTGCTCTGAAAAAGGCGTGTGTTCCGCGGACCACTCCGGCTTGCTTTCCGTTGAATTAAAAGCCTATATTGATTTCACAAGTTCTTGCAAGTGTCATATTTGAACCGATTTTCTACAACAGTATCAGCCATAATACCAGCCATGATAACCTCTCTACTGTCAAATCAAATCAAATCAAATTTTATTTGTCACATACACATGGTTAGCAGATGTTAATGCGAGTGTAGCGAAATGCTTGTGCTTCTAGTTCCGACAATGCAGTAATAACAAGTAATCTAACTAACAATTCCAAAACTACTGTCTTGTACACAGTGTAAGGGGATAAAGAATATGTACATAAGGATATATGAATGAGTGATGGTACAGAGCAGCATAGGCAAGATACAGTAGATGGTATCGGGTACAGTATGTACAATGAGATGAGTATGTAAACAAAGTGGCATAGTATAGTATAAAGTGGCTAGTGATACATGTATTACATAAGGATACCGTCGATGATATAGAGTACAGTATATACGTATGCGTATGAGATGAATAATGTAGGGTAAGTAACATTTATATAAGGTAGCATTGTTTAAAGTGGCTAGTGATATATTTACATCATTTCCCATCAATTCCCATTATTAAAGTGGCTGGAGTTGAGTCAGTGTCAGTGTGTTGGCAGCAGCCACTCAGTGTTAGTGGTGGCTGTTTAACAGTCTGATGGCCTTGAGATAGAAGCTGTTTTTCAGTCTCTCGGTCCCAGCTTTGATGCACCTGTACTGACCTCGCCTTCTGGATGATAGCGGGGTGAACAGGCAGTGGCTCGGGTGGTTGATGTCCTTGATGATCTTTATGGCCTTCCTGTGACATCGGGTGGTGTAGGTGTCCTGGAGGGCAGGTAGTTTGCCCCCGGTGATGCGTTGTGCAGACCTCACTACCCTCTGGAGAGCCTTACGGTTGAGGGCGGTGCAGTTGCCATACCAGGCGGTGATACAGCCCGCCAGGATGCTCTCGATTGTGCATCTGTAGAAGTTTGTGAGTGCTTTTGGTGACAAGCCGAATTTCTTCAGCCTCCTGAGGTTGAAGAGGCGCTGCTGCGCCTTCTTCACGATGCTGTCTGTGTGAGTGGACCAATTCAGTTTGTCTGTGATGTGTATGCCGAGGAACTTAAAACTTGCTACCCTCTCCACTACTGTTCCATCGATGTGGATAGGGGGGTGTTCCCTCTGCTGTTTCCTGAAGTCCACAATCATCTCCTTAGTTTTGTTGACGTTGAGTGTGAGGTTGTTTTCCTGACACCACACTCCGAGGGCCCTCACCTCCTCCCTGTAGGCCGTCTCATCGTTGTTGGTAATCAAGCCTACCACTGTTGTGTCGTCCGCAAACTTGATGATTGAGTTGGAGGCGTGCGTGGCCACGCAGTCGTGGGTGAACAGGGAGTACAGGAGAGGGCTCAGAACGCAACCTTGTGGGGCCCCAGTGTTGAGGATCAGCGGGGAGGAGATGTTGTTGCCTACCCTCACCACCTGGGGGCGGCCCGTCAGGAAGTCCAGTACCCAGTTGCACAGGGCGGGGTCGAGACCCAGGGTCTCGAGCTTGATGACGAGCTTGGAGGGTACTATGGTGTTGAATGCCGAGCTGTAGTCGATGAACAGCATTCTCACATAGGTATTCCTCTTGTCCAGATGGGATAGGGCAGTGTGCAGTGTGGTTGAGATTGCATCGTCTGTGGACCTATTTGGGCGGTAAGCAAATTGGAGTGGGTCTAGGGTGTCAGGTAGGGTGGAGGTGATATGGTCCTTGACTAGTCTCTCAAAGCACTTCATGATGACGGATGTGAGTGCTACGGGGCGGTAGTCATTTAGCTCAGTTACCTTAGCTTTCTTGGGAACAGGAACAATGGTGGTCCTCTTGAAGCATGTGGGAACAGCAGACTGGTATAGGGATTGATTGAATATGTCCGTAAACACACCGACCAGCTGGTCTGCGCATGCTCTGAGGGCGCGGCTGGGGATGCCATCTGGGCCTGCAGCCTTGCGAGGGTTAACACGTTTAAATGTCTTACTCACCTCGGCTGCAGTGAAGGAGAGACCGCATGTTTTCGTTGCAGGCCGTGTCAGTGGCACTGTATTGTCCTCAAAGCGGGCAAAAAAGTTATTTAGTCATGCAAAAGCAGAATGAAATTGCTGACCTCCTTGTACTACAGCACAAACAGGCTACACTCGCTGTTAGGGAGATACCTATGTTTTCATTCATGCGTGTATTTGAGCATGGCATAGAAGAGAAGACCAGCAGTCACCAGGATAGGCTCTGAAACCTAGAACAGTACCCCTCTGGTCAGCAGTCACCAGGATAGGCTCTATCACCTGGAACAGTACACCTCTGGTCAGCAGTCACCAGGATAGGCTCTATTACCTGGAACAGTACACCTCTGGTCAGCCCAAGGATCTGGTCTGTAGTTGTCTGCATATGGAAGGCAGAAGAGGCAACGCGGAGTCTAAGAGGTTGTTAAAGGAACACTTTGGCAATGAAATCAAAGTCACCACTACTAACATGGAAAAAGGAACTGGACAAACATCAAACCAGATGATGGAAAGGGACTGGGTGGCTATGCACTCTATCTTAGAGGTTGTTGTAATGCTATGCACTCTATCTAGGTTGTTGTAATGCTATGCACTCTATCTAGGTTGTTGTAATGCTATGCACTCTATCTTAGAGGTTGTTGTAATGCTATGCACTCTATCTTAGAGGTTGTTGTAATGCTATGCACTCTATCTTAGAGGTTGTTGTAATGCTATGCACTCTATCTTAGAGGTTGTTGTAATGCTATGCACTCTATCATAGAGGTTGTTGTAACGCTATGCAAGACCTACAGAACATGGAAGAGCTTAATCTTCCCTCCAACATAACAGGCCAAAATATTGCAGGATACGTTGTATGGAGATATTCAATATCCCCTGTCCAACAAAAGGTTTTTAAAAAAACAAAACATCAGCAGATTCAAAACAGCAGTTCAAGTCCAAGAGTAGGGGAAGCAGCTTTGACACTGCAGTAGATGTAGAGTCAGTTTGCAACTCTAAAAAAACTTTAAAAGAACAAACATTCAAAGTAAAGAGACCAGACACCTGCCCTTCTGATGCTCCCAGTAGTAAAGAGACCAGACACCTGCCCTTCTGATGCTCCCAGTAGTAAAGAGACCAGACACCTGCCCTTCTGATGCTCCCTGTAGTAAAGAGACCAGACACCTGCCCTTCTGATGCTCCCAGTAGTAAAGAGACCAGACACCTGCCCTTCTGATGCTCCCAGTAGTAAAGAGACCAGACACCTGCCATTCTGATGCGCCCAGTTGTAAAGAGACCAGACACCTGCCCTTCTGATGCTCCCAGTAGTAAAGAGACCAGACACCTGCCCTTCTGATGCTCCCAGTAGTAAAGAGACCAGACACCTGCCCTTCTGAGGCTCCCAGTAGTAAAGAGACCAGACACCTGCCCTTCTGATGCTCCCAGTAGTAAAGAGACCAGACACCTGCTCTTCTGATGCTCCCAGTATCTTGTGTATTTCGTGCTGGTGAACATTTCTTGGTCGACTGCCAACAGGTGAAGGTACAGCCACACAAATCCAAGGTTGAGTTTCTAAGATCAAGAGGTCTTTGTTTTGGCTGTTGGATGAAAGGACACTTAAGCAAAGAATATAAAAGAAGGAGGACCTGTCAGAGCTGCCAAAGAAAGACCCCACTATCCTGCACATTGAAGGAAGAGAGAGATTTAGATCTCTGAAGGCAGATACGAGGGGTGTAGCAGTAAAGCGGGAGGAGACTGTCAGCAGTGCTCTTGTTTCACTGGAAGCTGGTGAAGATACCGAGGTCGGTACAGATGGTACACTTGCAATTGCGCCAGTTCAAGTAAAGCTGGAAAATGGAAGCAAGTCTGTGTTAACCGATGCATTTCTTGATTTTGGTAGTTTAGCAACATTTTGTACTGAGAGACTCATGATGCAGCTGAGAGCTAAAGGCAGTGAGACTGATATTCTGCAACACAATGAGGCATTAGAGTCCTACCAAGAGCTTTGAGATATCGGGATTAGAGATTGGCAAAGTGGAAGGAGACATTTCTTGCTCTATCAAAGCAAATTATACGAGCTCTGCAAGCTAAAGTGTGGATGGGACAAAGTCATCCCAAAGAACACTCTATTTCATGGAGGAAATGGCTCTGAGCTGGACCAGCTGTCCAGATTCCAGATTGACAGGTGTATGATGCCTGAGAACTTTGGTCAAGTCAAGACGGCAAAGCTGCATCACTTCGGTGACGCGAGAGAACAAGGTTATGGCACGGCAAGTTACCTTGGGTTCACAAACGGTATGGAAAAGGTCCACATCCCATTCATACTGGGGAGATCAAGAGTGACTCCACTCAAGCAGATGATCCCCAGAATGGAACTTGATGCAGCAACATTGGAGGTGCCAGTGGACAGGATGTTAAGGTTGGAGCTCCAGATTGAACTTGGGGAGTCAACTTTCTGGACAGACAGCCAGTCTGTGCTAAAATACATCCGCAATGATACCAAGATATTCCATACCTTTGTGGCTAATAGGGTTTCTATGATCCGTGACTTCTCGAAAGCAACACAGTGGAGCTATTTGAACTCCCAACACAACCCAGCCGACGATGCCTTGAGGGTTACATGCTGAAACTTTCCTGAACTCAAAGAGATGACTCAAAGGACCAGAATTCCTGAAGAAACTAGAAACACAATGGCAGAAAGTCCCCGAGGAGCTTGGCTCCATCCCTCTGGATGATCTGGTTGAGAAAGGACATCATCGTGAACAGTACAAGTGTGGATGAAAAGAGTCCGACCAGCAAACTGAGTACTATTCAACATGGAACAGCTTGAAGAAAGCAGTTTCCTGGATGCTGAAACTGGAGCTGGAGAACAGAAGATGGCCGACCTTCCACAAGATGGGGTGTCACCTGATTTGCTGCCATTCACCCATGTGGGCATAGATTACTTCAGCCCCATAGAGGTGAAGCGAGGCCGCGTTCATGTGAAATGGTATGGTGGGATCTTTACTTACCTAGTGAGTTGAACTGTCCATCTAGAAGTTGCTAGTTATCTGGATACTGATTCCTTCATCAATGCCATGCGCAGGTTCATCTGTCGAAGGGGCCCAGTAACAAGTGTCAGAACAGATAATGGCACCAACTTTGTTGGAACACACAGAGAGCTAGGAGAAGCTCTGAAAGAGCTGGATCACAACAAGATTCAAATTAATTACTGAAGGAAGGAGTGACATGGCCATTCAACCCTCGCTCTGGAGCCCACCATGGGGGGTTATAGGAGAGGTTGATCTGTCTGGAGCCCACCATGGGGGGTTATGGGAGAGGTTGATCCCTCTGGAGCCCACCATGGGGGGTTATGGGAGAGGTTGATCTGTCTGGAGCCCACCATGGGGGGTTATGGGAGAGGTTGATCCATCTGGAGCCCACCATGGGGGGTTATGGGAGAGGATGAGCAGACTGATGGAAAAATATCCTCTATTCAGTCCCTAAAGAGCAAGTACTGGATGATGAGGCTTTGCAGAAGTTGAGGTGATCATGAACAACAGACCAATCACAACTGTAACAAATTACCATAATGATCTAGAACCCCTGACTGCTACCATCAGCTTCATCTGAAAACAAAGCCAGTCCTACCACAGGACAATTTCAGAGAGATCTGTACTCATGATGGAGATGGAAGCAAGTACAATATATCAACTCTTCTGGAAGAGATGGATCAGGGAGTATCTTCCACTTATGCAGGAGTGGAACAAAAACTAAGAGAAACCTCAGTGCTGGTGACCTTGTGGTCATCGTCGATGACACCGCGCCAAGGAACTCTTGGCTAATGGGGCGTGTGGTGAAGGCTTTTCCAGGGTCAAAGGTCTTGTCCGGAGCGTCATGGTTAAAGACCAAGATCAACATATTACAGGGACCAATCAATAAACGCTGTCTTCTCCTGGAGGCAGCTGAGTGAGACACACACACACACACACACACACACACACACACACACACACACACACACACACACAGTGATCCATCTTTGAGTCAAGTGCACCTCTGATTCTTGGATGTCATTTTTGGAAGTTGAACACTTGAACTCTGAGACTGAGATCAATGGACTCTTGACCTATATGGGACCTTGTATATTTGTATATACACTATCATTCAAAAGTTTGGGGTTACTTAAAAAGGTCCTCAACTGGCAGCTTCATCAAATAGTACCCACGAAACACCAATCTCAACGTCAACAGTGAAGAGGCGACCCCGGTATGCTGGCCTTCTAGGCAGAGTTCCAAAGAAAAAGCCACATCTCAGACTGGCCAATAAAAAGGAAAGATTAAGATGGGCAAAAGAACACAGACACTGGACAGAAATATGACTTTTTCTTTGCAACCCTGCATTCTGCCCAAGAAATTCTGAAGAGTTTTTCCACATGTATGTTGATTGCAGTGTCTTCCTCTCCTCTTGAGCATTGACTGTCCAAGCCTGAATTGCCTGAATCCAGGGATATGATGCAACAAAAATATTTATTACTCTTACATCTAACAAAACATTGAATCTCCAATAAACTTAAAGCATAGATTACTTGACATGAAGAACACATAAAATGACCTGTTTGTTTTTTCTAGTCAAAAGACTCTACCACTCCCGCGTCTAGCTAGAACTCCCCCTCCCCCGAGGGAGGGGTGAAGCTGCCAGTTGAGGACTTGTGAGGCATCTGTTTCTCAAACTAGTGTTGGGGAATAATCAGAATTGGTTGGTAACATAGGTAAGATGTTTTATATTCATCATATGTTTGTAAATTACTTCTCATCAGAATGTTATTTTTGTATAATACTGTGGCGGGGTTGCAGTATCTGTTCTATGTCAAGACTAAGTTGTTTGGGCCAGAGAGAGGGGAGAGGTCAAGCGTGTATCTCTTGGCTCCACAATGTCTGTGTGCCAGTCAGTGTGTCTCTGTGATCTTGTCAAGATAGGATGGATTTGATATATGCCTGTTGATATGGAGGATTGGTTTATGGTTCTGAGTTTGAGAAAATAACATGTTTTAGGAGACAAAGCTGAACCATGAATTATGCCGATGCTGTCTTATCCTGTGTGTGTCTTTTCTATAAAGGATCTCAGTTGAAATGTGGAAGGGACTCTCAGAGAATTCATTGATAGACACTGAATTGATCTGAGAGTCACAGGGTTGTGATAGAGCTCATAAAATTAAAAATGGACTTTGATAACTAACTCTGACTTGTGTGTGGTTTAACCTCATGATTTGGTAAATAGAGGAAATTTCCACGACACTACACACTCTAATGTACTTGTCCTCTTGCTCAGTTGTGCACCGGGGCCTCCCACTCTTTCTCTTCTGGTTAGAGACAGTTTGCGCTGTTCTTTGAAGTACAGTGCACAGCGTTGTACGAGATCTTCAGTTTCCTGGCAATTTCTCACATGGAATATCCTTCATTTCTCAGAACAAGAATAGACTGATGAGTTTCAGAAGAACGTCTTCGTTTCTAGCCATTTTGAGCCTGTGGCTATGCTCAAGAGGAGAGGAAGCCACTACAGTCATCATACATATGGAAGAACTCTTCAGAGAGTTCAATATTCTCATTGAATATTTTGGCCGTTTGGGAACTTTGAATGTGGACTGTATACGTCCCAAACAACCCCACTTCAGGCTTGGACAGTGGTTATGCTCAAGAGGAAGGAAGCCACTACAATCATCATACATATGGAAGAACTGTTCAGATTTTCTTTTTAGTCTAAATAAGGCCAGTTTTATTGCTTCTTTAACCAGAACAACAGTTTTCAGCTGTGCTAACATAATTGCAAAAGGGTTTTCTAATGATTATTTAGCATTTTTAAAATGATAAACTTGGATTAGCTAACACAACGTGCCATTGGAACACAGGAATGATGGTTGCTGATAATGGGCCTCTGTACACCTATGTAGATATTCCATTAAAAATCAGCCGTTTCCAGCTACAATAGTCATTTACAACATTAACAATGTCTATACTGTATTTCTGATCAATTTGATGTTATTTGAATGGACAAAAAAAAAGCTTTTCTTTCAAAAACAAGGACATTTCTAAGTGACCCCAAACTTTGAACGGTAGTGTAGCTATGAACCGTAATAGTGCTCTGGTATAGAATGTTTTGTGAATTGGCTCTATTTTTTAAATATTAAGTAACTGTAATGTTTTCACTGCTGTTAACAATTATGGGCCGGTATGTTAGAGCCGATGTGGACATATTTCTATAAAAGACAGAACATACAGAGCTCCATGTAAAGGTGTGTAAATATATGAAATATGAATGTATATGATGAAATATCAGGCACCTTGATGATTTAAATTGACCTCATTGAGATATATTCCTTTGTTATAAGTGTACCTTAGGTTTTAGCTCCTCCTCTTGACCATTCATTGTACTGTGGTCAGTGTGTTAGCGACAGGATAAAGACAGGAAGTTGGGCCTTCGGGGGAGGGGGAGTCCTAGCTAGACTCGGGAGTGGTATAGTCTTTTAAACAGACAACAAACAGGTCATAATATGTATTTTTCACGTCAAGTAATCTATGTTTTAAGTTGATCGGAGAATATGTTTTTTGTGAGATATAATAAGAATAAACCTTTTTGTTGCACCATATCCCTGGATCTCATTGAATGTTTTGGCCGTTTGGGAACTTGGAATGTGGACTGTATGCGTCTGAAACAAAACCACTTCAGGCTTGGGAAGTGGTTCTGGTCAAGAGGAAGGAAGCCCCTACAATCATCATAAATATGGAAGAACTGTTCAGATTGTTGTGAGAAACAGCTCTACTGCTCCACAGTGACCTCTCCCTCCAAACATCTCTTTATCATAGAACCCATTTAATCCAGTCTGACACAATATGGAAGAAAATCAACCTTTTGTACTTTACTGGCTCTAGAGAAGTTAAAGTTGTACATATCAACAAATAAGTTGGGCTCCTGAGTGGAGCAGCTGTCTATGGTGCTGTGTCTCAGTGTGAGAGGTGTCTCTACAGTCTCTGGTTCAATTCCAGGCTGTATAACATGATTGGGAGTGGCATAGGGCAGAGCACAATTGGTCCAGTGTTGTCTGGGTGTCATTGTAAATAAGAATTTGTTCTGAACTGACTTGCCTCGTTAAATAAATAAAATATGTATCCAGAGCAATTAGGATTCAGTGCCTTGCTCAAGGGCACATCAACACATGTTTTCCTAGTTTCCTCAGGGATTCAACCCAGCGACGTTTGGGTTACTGGTCCAATGCTCTTAAGTGCTCAGCTTCCTGACAAACATGTCTGACTAATGGGAAAATACAGAGCCTCTCATTTATTCTAATTTTATAATTTATTTTAGATATACCTGTATCTGTACTTGATTGTATAGGTTTGAGGGTATTGGCATGTGGGGGTTAGGGCATGGGGGTAACAGGGCTGGGGTGTGTGGGTCATTGAGTTTAGGTGTGTGGGTAAGTGGGCTGAGGTATATAGATATTGAGGTTGAGGAATAGGGGTAACAGGGCTGGGGTGTGTGGGTCATTGAGTTTAGGTGTGTGGGTAAGTGGGCTGAGGTATATAGATATAGAGGTTGAGGAATAGGGGTAAATATCTGTTCATGTTATTATAGACAGAGCACTCTGTCACAAATGTGACCAAGAATAAAACATACTTTTAAATAAATAAATCATCAAAATGGATGACATGTTAGGCTACTAGTGGCATAAGATTAGCATAGTGGCATGTCTGGGAAAGATGTGGGAACAAATGGGATAATATCATTCTAGATTGTAGCATCACATTCTTCTATGACATATAGACTTTCCTTCAAATGAATCTGTCTGTCTGGGATTGTGGGGGTTGTAGTTTAGAATTGACATGGTCCTGGTTGTTGTATGTCTGTTGTAGTTATTAATTCAGATGTGTTTATAAATGTACTGAGAGGATTTGTGTTCCTGACACAGATGATGTCATTAAACATGAAATGTTCTCTCTTTCTGAACAGATCAGTTTAAACTCACCTCAGAAGACTATGTGAGGGCTGATGTTGGTAAAGAGGTCACCCTCCCCTGTCACCTCTCACCTGACACCAGTGCTGTTGCCACGACGATCAGGTGGTTTAAAAGGACAGAGTGTATTTACCTGTATAAGAATGGCCAGGTGACAGAGACGAGTGGCTATAAGGGCAGAGTGAGTCTGATCACCCAGGAGCTGAAGAGAGGCAACGTGTCTCTGAGGCTGAGAGACTTCAGGAGGTCAGATACAGGATTCTACATCTGTCAGGTCATCCATGGAGAACAGAAGGAGGAGGCTACAGTGAGTTTATTGGACAGAGGAGGTAAGTGTTCTAGAAGTCCAGTAATGTTTCTAAACACCTAAACAACAACAATAACAACCAGTCTCTTTCCCTGTACAGAACACTTGTACTTTCTCATGTAGGTAGGAGTTCATAGTAGGAGTTACAGATGAATAGACTAGATTCATTCTGAATATCAACTAGTTACAATGCATATTACCATCACTCTGAGCTTTGAGCTGGTCCTAAAGCATTAGAACCATTCCAACATTACTGTCACGTCCCTTGATTGTCATTAGTAATGAATGTGATGAACAGTCACACCCCTCTGATGTACATCACATCACTATGGTATTTGAGAGGATCATGTGACAGATGGTGATTTGAAGGTCATGATAATAACTAATACATTCTGTTTTACATGATCATTATTCATGACTATCCATCTTGGATAATGGATGATCAGTCCCACGTGAGTAATTACTTATTTGTCTGTTTTGTTTATTGACAACCAATAACACAAGACAAAGAACAGACCAGAGTGTTAATCTGATACTATAAAAACTACAGGCCTTGTGAACAGCAGTGTGTCTTCTTCAAGGCTACAAATTAAATCAGTTTCTTTACATTTATCAATACTCTCCCCAAATGTTCTCAAGGTAGGTTGGATTAAGATGTATAGATGTTCTTCAAATGATCCAGAATTTTAATATCATAAATCTCCCACAATATATCTGCCATAGAGGTCAACATTTCACATAGTCCTCCCACTATATATCTGCCATAGAGGTCAATATTTCACATAGTCCTCCCACTATATATCTGCCATAGAGGTCAATATTTCACATAGTCCTCCCACTATATATCTGCTATAGAGGTCAATATTTCACATAGTCCTCCCACTATATATCTGCTATAGAGGTCAATATTTCACATAGTCCTTCTACTATATATCTGCCATAGAGGTCAATATTTCACATAGTCCTCCCACTATATATCTGCTAGAGGGGTCAATATTTCACATAGTCCTCCCACTATATATCTGCTATAGAGGTCAATATTTCACATAGCCCTCCCACTATATATCTGCCATTGAGGTCAATATTTCACATAGCCCTCCCACAATATATCTGCCATAGAGGTCAACATTTCACATAGTCCTTCTACTATATATCTGCCATAGAGGTCAATATTTCACATAGTCCTCCCACTATATATCTGCCATAGAGGTCAATATTTCACATAGTCCTCCCACTATATATCTGCTATAGAGGTCAATATTTCACATAGTCCTTCCACTATATATCTGTCATAGATGTCAATATTTCACATAGTCCTTCTACTATATATCTGCCATAGAGGTCAATATTTCACATAGTCCTCCCAATATATATCTGCCATAGAGGTCAATATTTCACATAGTCCTCCCACTATATATCTGCCATAGAGGTCAATATTTCACATAGTCCTCCCACTATATATCTGCTATAGGGGTCAATATTTCACATAGTCATCCCACTATATATCTGCTATAGAGGTCAATATTTCACATAGTCCTCCCACTATATATCTGCTATAGAGGTCAATATTTCACATAGTCCTCCCACTATATATCTGCTATAGAGGTCAATATTTCACATAGTCCTTCTACTATATATCTGCCATAGAGGTCAATATTTCACATAGTCCTCCCACTATATATCTGCTATAGGGGTCAATATTTCACATAGTCCTCCCACAATATATCTGGCATTGAGGTCAATATTTCACATAGTCCTTCTACTATATATCTGCCATAGAGGTCAATATTTCACATAGTCCTCCCACTATATATCTGCTATAGAGGTCAATATTTCACATAGCCCTCCCACTATATATCTGCCATTGAGGTCAATATTTCACATAGCCCTCCCACAATATATCTGCCATAGAGGTCAACATTTCACATAGTCCTTCTACTATATATCTGCCATAGAGGTCAATATTTCACATAGTCCTCCCACTATATATCTGGCATTGAGGTCAACATTTCACTTCGTCCTCCCACAATATATCTGGCATTGAGGTCAATATTTCACTTCGTCCTCCCACAATATATCTGGCATTGAGGTCAATATTTCACTTCGTCCTCCCACAATATATCTGCCATAGAGTTCAACATTTCACATAGTTCTCCCACAATATATCTTCCATAGAGGTCAACATTTCACACTCCAATATTAACATGTAATCAGCTTGAATTCAGTTTGATGTCCTAGTATGAATCATTCTGTGATGTTTAGACTGTTCCAATAGTAGCACTGCTTACATCCCTTTCCCTAGATGTACGTTAGTAATGAATGTGATAAACAGTCATTCCAATATGATGTATGGTATTTAATTAAATTATGTAATGAAGCAGAAATTCAATGAACAATAATAACTAATGCATTCTGTTTTACACGATCATTATTCATGACTCTCCATCTTGGATAATGGATGATCAGGACGACGTGAGTAATTACTTATTTGTCTGTTTTGTTTATTGACAACCAATAACACAAGACAAAGAACAGACCAGAGTGTTAATCTGATACTATAAAAACTACAGGCCTTGTGAACAGCAGTGTTTCTTCTTCAAGACTACAAATTAAATCAGTTTCTTTACATTTATCAATACTCTCCCCAAATGTTCTCAAGGTAGGTTGGATTAAGATGTCATATGTTCTTCACATTCTACTGAATGTATATTCCATAGAACCCTGCCTCCTGACACAATATCCTGTATCTGCCATAGAGCCCAATGCTGGTTATCACAAACAATGAAAATAATCATTTGATCAGAGATATTCCAATAACAAAACAACATTATTTATGAAGTTAACCAGATCTCATTGGTGCCCACAGTCCCTACATGAGGGAGGTTTGAGTGACAGGAGAAATCTGATTGGTCCTGTTTGTTCTGTATATAGTGATGTGGTCTACCACACAGAACTCACCTCTCTGTTTTACACCATAGACTCAGGATCACGGTATTTACAACATGAGACCCAGGAGAACAAGCTGAAGAGGGAGGCATCAGCTGGTGAGCTTGGTAAGTATGAGAGAGTCTGGAGGAGAGAGGATTGAATCAGGAAACATGAGTGATGTCATTCAGTTTTTCAGACTAATTCATTTGTAATGTATCAAATAGTCAATAGACCAGTTGATGATTGGTTCAGCTCAGATAACTGTTGACTGGAGGAAATAATTACTAATAATTGTACCACCTCCATCAAATGATAATGTCTTTATAGACATACTATTGAATTAATTAATACATTACTTATTCAAACAACCAATTAAATATGTTAATTGCTCTCAGAGTTGAAGATGGAAAAAGAATTAAAAGAGAAATTAAGACAGGAGATGATAAAACAACTAAAGGAGAAAGACACACAACTGGATGATATGACCCAGGAAGTGAGAGAGAAAGACAAACAACTGGATGATATGACCCAGGAAGTGAGAGAGAAAGACACACAACTGGATGATATGACCCAGGAAGTGAGAGAGAAAGAGAGACTCCTGGAGGAGAAGAACCAGATAATGGAACAGAGGGAGAAACTATTAGAAGAGAAAGAAAACCAACTGGAAGAGAAAGACAAGCAACTAAAGGATAGAGACATTCAACTAGAGGCTCTGAGAAAGAACCTGCAGGACAAGAACAGCCAAGTAGAGAACTTCAGAGTCCTACTGCAGGACAAAGACCTTCAACTAGATGACAGGAACCACAGACTGGGAGAGAAGGACAGACTACTGGAAGAGAGAGACAAACAACTAAAGGATAGAGACATTCAACTAGAGGACAGGAACCACAGACTGGGAGAGAAGGACAGACAACTGGAAGAGAGAGACCAACAACTAAAGGATAGAGACATTCAACTAGAGGACAGCAACCACAGACTGGGAGAGAAGGACAGACAACTGGAAGAGAGAGTCAAACAACTAAAGGATAGAGACATTCAACTAGAGGACAGCAACCACAGACTGGGAGAGAAGGACAGACTACTGGAAGAGAGAGACAAATTACTGCAGGAAAAATACCTTCAACTAGAGGACAGAAACCACAGACTGGGAGAGAAGGACAGACTACTGGAAGAGAGAGTCAAACAACTAAAGGATAGAGACATTCAACTAGAGGACAGGAACCACAGACTGGGAGAGAAGGACAGACTACTGGAAGAGAGAGACAAACAACTAAAGGATAGAGACATTCAACTAGAGGACAGAAACCACAGACTGGGAGAGAAGGACAAACTACTGGAAGAGAAAGACAAACAACTAAAGGATAGAGACATTCAACTAGAGGACAGCAACCACAGACTGGGAGAGAAGGACAGACTACTGGAAGAGAGAGTCAAACAACTAAAGGATAGAGACATTCAACTAGAGGACAGCAACCACAGACTGGGAGAGAAGGACAGACTACTGGAAGAGAGAGACAAACTACTGGAGGGAAAAGAAAATGAACTAAAAGAGAGGAGACAGGAAGTAGAAGAGAGGAGACAGGAAGTAGAAGAGAAAGACAACCTACTAGAGGAGAGAGGGAAGCAGTTAAAGGAAAGAGACAAACAGGTGGAGAATGTCAACAATGAAAATGCTGAACTGGGTAAGATTATTCACACCATTAATACATTTAGTCTTCTGTACTTTCCTCAATTCTCAGGTTATTGTCGACTCTCCACTGAGTTGTGAATATTGTTGTCCATCACTTCATACTTTCCCTCTGCATCATATTTCTGTCTAAAGTCTTTAACACAGAATTCAGATCCTAGTCCTCCTTTGTTATTTCAGCTCAACAGATATGTGATGTGAAGACTGAGGTAGAGAGACTGAGAAGAGAGATCTCAGCCCAGATGACTGGTGAGTGAGATATGTGATACTTAACATTTCAGTAGAAACCCAGAACTCCCCTTCAGTAGGTCTATGTGCCTTCATGTGTCACTGAGGTAAATGTTCCCATTCTAAATGGTTGTTCTATTATTCTAGAACATGGAGAGACGTCAGATACAGGTTCCATACTCCCAGTCAGGAGGAGAAAGAGCATCAGCCTTCCACCACTTAGTGAGTTATCAATATTGTCCTGTTGTCTCCTACTGTTTCTAGTCTATAGAGGACCATCCTTCCCTTAGTGAGTTATCAATATTGTCCTGTTGTCTCCTACTGTTTCTAGTCTATAGTGGACCATCCTTCACTTAGTGAGTTATCAATATTGTCCTGTTGTCTCCTACTGTTTCTAGTCTATAGTGGACCATCCTTCACTTAGTGAGTTATCAATATTGTCCTGTTTTCTCCTACTGTTTCTAGTCTATAGTGGACCATCCTTCCCTTAGTGAGTTATCAATATTGTCCTGTTGTCTCCTACTGTTTCTAGTCTATAGAGGACCATCCTTCACTTAGTGAGTTATCAATATTGTCCTGTTGTCTCCTACTGTTTCTAGTCTATAGAGGACCTTCCTCCACTTAGTGAGTTATCAATATTGTCTCAAACTGTCATCAATCTTGATATTCTCTATGTTCTCCAATAATCTATATTTCACTATGATGTGTAATGTATTTGTAGTTTGTTTATACTATGTTTTAAATGTGTCTCTGATGAGTCAGTATGTTGTGTTACAGTGGGAGGAGAGACCTCAGATACAGACCCCACACTTCCACTGAGGAGGACAAACAGCATGGAGTTACCTCCTCCATCTAGTGAGTTATGGGTGTAGATTATATTATATTAGACACTGTTGTACATCCTCCATCTAGTGAGTTATGGATGTAGATTATATTCTATTAGACACTGTTGTACATCCTCCATCTAGTGAGTTATGGGTGTAGATGATATTATATTAGACACTGTTGTACATCCTCCATCTAGTGAGTTATGGATGTAGATTATATTATATTAGACACTGTTGTACCTCCTCCAGATAGTGAGTTATGGGTGTAGATGATATTATATTAGACACTGTTGTACATCCTCCATCTAGTGAGTTATGGATGTAGATTATATTATATTAGACACTGTTGTACATCCTCCATCTAGTGAGTTATGGATGTAGATGATATTATATTAGACACTGTTGTACATCCTCCATCTAGTGAGTTATGGATGTAGATGATATTATATTAGACACTGTTGTACATCCTCCATCTAGTGAGTTATGGATGTAGATGATATTATATTAGACACTGTTGTACATCCTCCAGAGAGTCAGAGTGTTGATCAGTACTGTGTGTTGTGTTGCAGTGGGAGGACAGAGCAGCAGTCCAGACTCCCCAGTGTCTCCCAGTGTGTCTGAGCTGAGACTGGTGCTGCTGGGGAGGACAGGGGCTGGGAGGAGTGCAGCAGGAAACACCATCCTGGGCAGAGAGGAGTTTGGGGCCCAGGCCAGCCCCTCTGCAGTGACCCAGAGGAGTAAGAGGAGAGAGGGGGACGTGTGTGGGAGACGGCTGGTGCTGGTGGACACTCCAGACTGGTTCTGTCCTGGACTCTCTCTGGAGGAGATGAGACAGGATGTGGGGCTCTGTGTCCGTCTGTCTGCCCCGGGACCCCACGCCTTCCTCCTGGTCATACCAGTGGAGCCCTCTAAGGGGGAGGAGAGAGGGGTGCTGGAGAGAATAGAGGAGATGTTTGGGGAGGGTTGTTGGGAACACACTGTGATTCTATTCACCCATGATGATGGCCTGAAAGAGCAGAGCATTGAGGAGTTTCTCCAAACAGGAAGTCAGGACCTCCAGCAGCTTGTAGAGAAAAGTGGGAGCAGGTACCACGTCCTCAACATTAAGGACAGGGCCCATGGCACTCAGGTATCAGAGCTGCTGGATCAGGTAGAGGAGATGGTGGCAGGAAACAGAGAGAGATTCTACAGCAGTCAGACCTACCAGGAGGCAGAGGACCAGGTTAGAGAGATGGAGGGAAAGATCCAGAGAGAGAGAGGAGAGAGGAAACAGAGGGAGGAGAGAGACTTGAGAGAGAGGCTTCAGAAGGAGTTGCAGGACTCTCTGATAAAGATAGAGGGAGTGATCCAGGAACATGAGGGAGATATCAGAACACTCAGTGAAAGAACCAGTGAACTGGAGAGACAGGTGGAAGAAGAGAGGGATGAGGAGAAGAAAAGAGAGCTGGAGAGGGAGCTGAAGAGGGAGTCTGATAGGAGGGAGGAGATGGAGAGAAAGCTGGAGAGATTTAGAGAGAAGAGAGAGAATGAGAGGAGTGAGATGGAGGAGAGACACAGACAGGAGATGGAGAACTATGAAGGAGAAGCCAGAGTTGAAGCAGAGAGAAACCTGATGAAGATAGTCCTACCTGAGTTACAGAGGAACATCATGATCTCACAGACAAAGATGGAGAGGGAGTTCAGCAGACAGATGGAGGAGAAGAATAGACAGATGAAGGAGAAGGATAGAGAGATGGAGGAGAAGGATAGAGTGATTGTGGAAAGGGATGGAGAGATAGAGGGACTGATAGAAAGAATGTGGGAAATGTGTAAATGAGTTATTGTAACTAGCCTGAAGAAGTGCTGGGATACATGGAGAGGTAGAAGAAGAGAGAGGAAGAAGACAGGGAGAACTGATGAAGATCTGAGGAATGTTTGGGCAGATGTAACCTAGTTCACCATTTCACTGAATTGGCATGACAACGAGGTTAGAGATGAGATGACTTTTTCAAGGAGGGATTGGAGAAGCTAGATAGATAAGCTAGATAACATGATATTTATCTGACAATCTAAAAACAACCTGATACTCTGTCCTGTGATGAGTGTCATGGTGGGAAAACAGGTCAGAATACTGTCTGATCCTGTCTAGAACAACCTGATACTCTGTCCTGTGATGAGTGTCATGGTGGGAAAACAGGTCAGAATACTGTCTGATCCTGTCTAGAACAACCTGATACTCTGTCCTGTGATGAGTGTCATGGTGGGAAAACAGGTCAGAATACTGTCTGATCCTGTCTAGAACAACCTGATACTCTGTCCTGTGATGAGTGTCATGGTGGGAAAACAGGTCAGAATACTGATCCTGTCTAGAACAACCTGATACTCTGTCCTGTGATGAGTGTCATGGTGGGAAAACAGGTCAGAATACTGTCTGATCCTGTCTAGAACAACCTGATACTCTGTCCTGTGATGAGTGTCATGGTGGGATAACAGGTCAGAATACTGATCCTGTCTAGAACAACCTGATACTCTGTCCTGTGATGTCATGGTGGGATAACAGGTCAGAATACTGTCTGATTCTGTCTAGATCAACCTGATACTCTATCCTGTGATGAGTGTCATGGTGGGATAACAGGTCAGAATACTGTCTGATCCTGTCTAGAACAACCTGATACTCTGTCCTGTGATGAGTGTCATGGTGGGAAAACAGGTCAGAATACTGTCTGATCCTGTCTAGAACAACCTGATACTCTGTCCTGTGATGAGTGTCATGGTGGGATAACAGGTCAGAATACTGTCTGATCCTGTCTAGAACAACCTGATACTCTGTCCTGTGATGAGTGTCATGGTGGGATAACAGGTCAGAATACTGATCCTGTCTAGAACAACCTGATACTCTGTCCTGTGATGAGTGTCATGGTGGGAAAACAGGTCAGAATACTGTCTGATCCTGTCTAGAACAACCTGATACTCTGTCCTGTGATGAGTGTCATGGTGGGAAAACAGGTCAGAATACTGTCTGATCCTGTCTAGAACAACCTGATACTCTGTCCTGTGATGAGTGTCATGGTGGGAAAACAGGTCAGAATACTGATCCTGTCTAGAACAACCTGATACTCTGTCCTGTGATGAGTGTCATGGTGGGAAAACAGGTCAGAATACTGATCCTGTCTAGAACAACCTGATACTCTGTCCTGTGATGAGTGTCATGGTGAGAAAACAGGTCAGAATACTGATCCTGTCTAGGTCAAAATCTGTACTTCTGCCCCTGAGCAAGGCAGTTAACCGAAGGATCTCCGGGCGCTGAAGACGCGGATGTCGATTATGGCAGCCCCCCCCACCTCTCATTCAGAGGGGCTGGGATAAATGCATAAGACACATTTCATTTGAATAAATTCAGTTGAAAACGGATTACGTTTCCCCCCCCCCTTTTACAGTGTCTAGAGAGAGAGGGAGGGAGGTCTGTAAAGATATTGATGAGATTTAACACAGAATTCCAAACCAACGTAGATTATTGACCTTTGCACTGCAGCCTTTTAGAATGGAGAGGGTTGTGGGGGGTCAGGAGGTCAGCGGGCGGAGTCAGAGACTGAGAACTCTAAAGATCTGAGTGAGACTTTTACCCAGTGTTTGAGGAGGTCTACTATTGAACAGAGAACCATACTGTATCTAACACACACTACTTCCTGTTCTTATTCAAATTGTTTCATGTTGAAACTTTTGTCTCCTACTTTTATATTTTCTTGGTTGGTGTTTTGTATGGTTCCCAATTAGAGACAGCTGGTAATCGTTGTCTCTAATATGGAATCATATTTAAATAACAGTTTTCCCCACCTGTGTTTGTGGGATATTGTTTTGTGTTTGTGGGATATTGTTTTGTGTTTGTGGGATATTGTTTTGTGTTTGTGGGATATTGTTTTGTGTTTGTGGGATATTGTTTTGTGTTTGTGGGATATTGTTTTGTGTTTGTGGGATATTGTTTTGTGTTTGTGCACCACGTAGTCACGGTTCGTTGATCGTTTATTGATTTAATGATTTACGACATTTCAATGGCTCCTTGTGGTTTGGTTGAACCAAGCTGGTGTAATAAGTCACCATATCTGACACCTGAAGACTGGTGGAAGCAAACAGTCTTCTGATCCACACGAGACTCTGGCTCCAAACCAATCTGTCCGTAAGAGTTATTTAATGTTGAGGAGAGTGAGAGGTCTACAGATGTCACGCCCTGACCTTAGTTATCTTTGTTTTCTTCATTATTTTGGTTAGGTCAGGGTGTGACAAGGGGTGGTTTGTTGTGTTTTTGTCCTGTCTAGGGGTTTTGTCCTGTCTGGGGGTTTTGTCCTGTCTGGGGTTTTTGTCCTGTCTGGGGTTTTTGTCCTGTCTAGGGGTTTTGTCCTGTCTGGGGTTTTTGGCCTATCTGGGGTTTTTGTCCTGTCTGGGGTTTTTGTCCTGTCTAGGGTTTTTGTCCTGTCTGGGGTTTTTGGCCTATCTGGGGTTTTTGTCCTGTCTAGGGTTTTTGTCCTGTCTAGGGGTTTTGTCCTGTCTGGGGTTTTTGTCCTGTCTGGGGTTTTTGTCCTGTCTAGGGTTTTTGTCCTGTCTAGGGGTTTTGTCCTGTCTAGGGTTTTTGTCCTGTCTAGGGTTTTTGTCCTGTCTAGGGTTTTTGTCCTGTCTGGGGTTTTTGTCCTGTCTAGGGTTTTTGTCCTGTCTAGGGTTTTTGTCCTGTCTAGGGTTTTTGTCCTGTCTAGGGTTTTTGTCCTGTCTAGGGTTTTTGTATGTTTATGGGGTTGTTTACTAGTCTAGGTGTTTTGTATGTCTATGGTTGCCTAGAGTGGTTCTCAATTAGAGGCAGCTGTTTATCGTTGTCTCTGATTGGGAACCGTATTTAGGAAGCCATATTCCTTGGGTAATCTGTGGGTGATTGTCTATGTGATGTTGCATGTTTGTACTCAGTGGCGTTATTGGTCATGTTGTTGGTTTGTTTAGTGTACTTCGTGTTCATTCATCTTACATTAAAAATATATCTTCACACTGTGCTTTAGTTTCCTCACTACGATGATCGTGACAACAGACCAGACTCCACATGGTTTCTAACCCCAGACTCTGAAGTGATTGTACAGACATGTGGACTGTACTGTAAATGAGGTCATTGAGACAGAGACTAAAAGTCAACATTGTCACTACTTTTGGTGTTCTGTAAATATTTGGAGTGGTTGAGATATTTGTCTATTGTATTGTTGACCAGGATTAGCATGGGTCAAGACACTGGAATTCCTGAAACCGTAAATAATATATAATAATTGTTTGTGAAGTTTCTTCTGATGAAAGTTATAAATGTTAATTTAAAGGCAGTTGTCATATTCTTGATTTCCTGTCTGACTCCCTGTAACACACACAGTCTATTCAGGACAGGGGGGGGGGGGGGGGGGGGGTGTTGAATGCTGGGGTTTGTGTGATGACATTATACACAGGCATGTCTAAGTCTAACACCTTCTCTCAGACAGGAAGTGGCAGCCACACCTTAACAATAATACATGTTTTTTATACAGAGCTTTTCACTGAGGCTCACTGCACTTTACATGGAATGGTAACCTACACACAAACACACACACACACACACAACTCCTGAATACTCCAAACACACACCACTAAAACACAACTCCTGAATACTCCAAACACACACACCACTAAAACACAACTACTGAATACTCCAAACACACACACACCACTAAAAACACAACTCCTGAATACTCCAAACACACACACCACTAAAACACAACTCCTGAATACTCCAAACACTAAAACATAAGTGATGGAAATGAGGGAGGTGAAGGTGAGGGAGAAGGAGAAATGAGTTAGAAGGTGAGGGAGAAGGAGAAATGAGTTAGAAGGTGAGGGAGAAGGAGAAATGAGTTAGAAAGTGAGGGGTGGAAAGAAGAAAAGAGTGAGGACGTTCAGGGTGAGGGGTGATGAGAAGGAAAGGTTGGTGATGAAGGAGGGGAGAGGAGAGGAGAGGGGGCTGGTGAGAGGTGAGGAGAGGAGACTGGTGAGGGGTGATGAGAAGGAAAGAGTGAGGACGTTCAGGGTGAGGGGTGATGAGAAGGAAAGGTTGGTGATGAAGGAGGGGAGAGGAGAGGAGGCTGGCGAGAGGTGAGGAGAGGAGATAGGAGAGAGGTGAGGAGAAGAGGCAGGTGAGTGGTGAGGAGAGGAGGCTGGTGAGAGGTGAGGAGAGGAGGCTGGCGAGAGGTGAGGAGAGGGGACTGGTGAGAGGAGAAGGGGCTGGTGAGAGGTGAGGAGAGGGGCAGGTGAGTGGAGAGGAGAGGAGGCTGGCGAGAGGTGAGGAGAGGAGGCAGGTGAGAGGTGAGGAGAAGAGGCAGGTGAGTGGTGAGGAGAGGAGGCTGGTGAGAGGTGAGGAGAGGAGGCTGGCGAGAGGTGAGGAGAGGGGACTGGTGAGAGGAGAAGGGCCTGGTGAGAGGTGAGGAGAAGAGGCAGGTGAGTGGTGAGGAGAGGAGAGGAGGCTGGCGAGAGGTGAGGAGAGGAGGCAGGTGAGAGGTGAGGAGAAGAGGCAGGTGAGTGGTGAGGAGAGGAGGCTGGTGAGAGGTGAGGAGAGGAGGCTGGCGAGAGGTGAGGAGAGGGGACTGGTGAGAGGAGAAGGGGCTGGTGAGAGGTGAGGAGAGGGGCAGGTGAGTGGTGAGGAGAGGAGGCTGGTGAGAGGTGAGAGGTTAGGAGAGGGGGCAGGTGAGTGGTGAGGAGAGGAGGCTGGTGAGAGGTGAGAGGTTAGGAGAGGGGGCAGGTGAGAGATGAGGCGATAGGATTGCCTGTAAATGGACAGAAACAACCACACATAAAGGTTATAACTATCAAGTAGTTCAGATGTAGTCCTATACAAACATCAAATATATTATTATTAAGTATTGTCATGCTAGTCACCTGTACATCCTCCACAGACAACCCTAAAGACAACTCCACATGACTCCCTAATGAAGGAGAAATGAGGCATTATCAGGCATTATTAGAAGCATGTCAGTTACCCAGTAAATGAACAGTGGTGAAATGTGATCCTCATACTAGTCGTACAGATCAAATCTCCATAGGTAATCATAAAGCAGAGGGAATGGCTGAGGTGGCTGCCTTGGTGAGAGAAAGTGTTAGAGGACCACATGTAAATATTGTGGATTCCGGAGGAAAAATTGGCTAAATTTGACACAGGAAAACATGTTTTGGGTTGAAGATTCTAGGTGAAATGACAGAGGAGTGGATACTAAAGGTAACACATTGTCAGGGATTTCCTCCTCTTCCGAAGAGGAGAGGCGAAAAGGATCAGAGGACCAATATGCGGCGTGGTAAGTGTCCAGGGTTCTTTTAATAAGAAATAGTACACATGAACAACTGACTACAAAAACAATAAACGTGGAAACACAAAAACAGCCCTATCTGGTGCAAAACACAGAGACAGGAACAATCACCCACAAACACACAGTGAAACCCAGGCTACCTAAGTATGATTCTCAATCAGAGACAACGAATGTCACCTGCCTCTGATTGAGAACCATACTAGGCCGAAACATAGAAATACCCAAATCATAGAAAAACAAACATAGACTGCCCACCCCAACTCAAGCCCTGACCATACTAAATAAATACAAAACAAAGGAAATAAAGGTCAGAACGTGAAACACATTTAAATTATATGACACAACACTCTCAGAAGGCCTTGGGGGGGTTTAAATCATGAGACATTTTATGTGGTTTTATTTGGAAATAAATGTAGATTATATGTCGTCTTATTCTGGAATAGGATTCTGGAATGGAAGGGTGGAGGGGTCACAAGGAATTAGTATAGGTGTTACCTAACCTAAAATGAACTGGGGTCACGAGGAATTAGTATGGGTGTTACCTAACCTAAAATGAACTGAGGTCACAAGGAATTAGTATAGGTGTTACCTAACCTAAAATGAACTGGGGTCACGAGGAATTAGTATAGGTGTTACCTAACCTAAAATGAACTGGGGTCACAAGGAATTAGTATAGGTGTTACCTAACCTAAAATGAACTGGGGTCATGAGGAATTAGTATAGGTGTTACCTAACCTAAAATAAACTGGGGTCACGAGGAATTAGTATAGGTGTTACCAAACCTAAAATGAACTTTAATTAGTTTTATGTGGTGTGGTGGTTATGGAGAATCATGGGGAAAAGGAGACCTGTGAATCGTTAGACTCGGTGGAGAGATCATGTCGCCGTGTTGTGGGATTTATCGGATGGGGTCTTTTCAATGCAGGTAAATTGGGTTTGCAGAAGGATGGAAATGTTTTGAAGAGGTATTTACATGGTTTCCTAAGGACAGGGAGAGAAACGGAGAGGAAACATTTTAATGGTGTGGAAAGCCCTGTTTACTAGACATCTCTAATGAGGAATGATCAACCTCAATTGAAATGAACAGAACAGGGGGATTTAATTATATAAATAATGAGAAACACTATTCTCTATTCAAATTGTACCATTACTTTAGGAGATTATTATTTCCGTAGAGTTATAAAGAGTTGTAATTCTAAGATGATTAGTTAGTCGAATTGGTTTATTTTTTTTAAATCACGTGTTTGAAAGGGGAAAATGACCAGTTCCCTGAGGTCCTGGTTTTGGGTACTTATACAGTGGTACTGTGTTCAGGCTGCCTGTAGAAAGGAAACTATATGTTAATAAGGAAAGACAGTAACTTCTAATGGATTGTGATATATGTATTGTGATATATGTATTGTGATATATGTATTGTGATATATGTATTGTGATATATGTATTGTGATATATGTATTGTGATATACTGTATGTATTGTGATATATGTATTGTGATATATGTATTGGGATATACTGTAAGTATTGTGATATATGTATTGTGATATATGTATTGTGATATATGTATTGTGATATATGTATTGTGATATATGTATTGTGATATACTGTATGTATTGTGATATATGTATTGTGATATATGTATTGGGATATACTGTATGTATTGTGATATATGTATTGTGATATATGTATTGTGATATATGTATTGTGATATATGTATTGTGATATACTGTATGTATTGTGATATATGTATTGTGATATATGTATTGGGATATACTGTATGTATTGTGATATATGTATTGTGATATATGTATTGTGATATATGTATTGTGATATATGTATTGTGATATATAGATTGTGATATACAGTGCCTTGCGAAAGTATTCGGCCCCCTTGAACTTTGCGACCTTTCGCCACATTTCAGGCTTCAAACATAAAGATATAAAACTGTATTTTTTTGTGAAGAATCAACAACAAGTGGGACACAATCATGAAGTGGAAGGACATTTATTGGATATTTTCAACTTTTTTAACAAATCAAAAACTGAAAAATTGGGCGTGCAAAATTGTGTGGCTGTGTGATTCTGATAGGGAAAAGAAGACAAAAAAGAACCAGAAAAAGAAGAATCACTCAGCCACACATTTATCAAGGCTGATGGCTTCATATCACTTGTGTTCTTTTCCCTATCAGAATCACTCTGCCACACATTTATCAAGGCTGATGGCTTCATATCACTTGTGTTCTTTTCCCTATCAGAATCACTCAGCCACACATTTATCAAGGCTGATGGCTTCATATCACTTGTGTTCTTTTCCCTATCAGAATCACTCTGCCACACATTTATCAAGGCTGATGGCTTCATATCACTTGTGTTCTTTTCCCTATCAGAATCACTCAGCCACACATTTATCAAGGCTGATGGCTTCATATTACTTGTGTTCTTTTCCCTATCAGAATCACTCTGCCACACATTTATCAAGGCTGATGGCTTCATATCACTTGTGTTCTTTTCCCTATCAGAATCACTCAGCCACACATTTATCAAGGCTGATGGCTTCATATCACTTGTGTTCTTTTCCCTATCAGAATCACTCTGCCACACATTTATCAAGGCTGATAGCTTCATATCACTTGTGTTCTTTTCCCTATCAGAATCACTCTGCCACACATTTATCAAGGCTGATAGCTTCATATCACTTGTGTTCTTTTCCCTATCAGAATCACTCTGCCACACATTTATCAAGGCTGATAGCTTCATATCACTTGTGTTCTTTTCCCTATCAGAATCACTCTGCCACAAATTTATCAAGGCTGATAGCTTCATATCACTTGTGTTCTTTTCCCTATCAGAATCACTCAGCCACACATTTATCAAGGCTGATAGCTCCATATCACTTGTGTTCTTTTCCCTATCAGAATCACTCAGCCACACATTTATCAAGGCTGATAGCTTCATATCACTTGTGTTCTTTTCCCTATCAGAATCACTCAGCCACACATTTATCAAGGCTGATAGCTTCATATCACTTGTGTTTAATTTAGATTAATTTCACTTGATCGGGTGCAAGGAACCCAGAATGAGGAACTGAAAATTCCAACAAGCATTAAGATGCCAGACAATGTTTTTTCTATTAGCAGACTGATGGAAAGAGCTCTCTATTGGCCGTGGACTGCCCGGTGATGACCTCATCTAATTTTACATTGTGGTCATTTATCAGACGCTCTTATCCAGAGCGACCTACATATAAGGATTGTTCCCATTGGCAGTTTGAAATGACTCAAGTCCACATTTTTTGCATATCCGATTCTAATCTGTTATTTTTCCTGCAGTCTGAACAGCAAAAAGCAGATGGAATTGGACATTTCAAGTCACATTTCAAACCACCTTCATAAGTGATTTTAAGTCAGATACAAATCTGATTCCTGGCAATGTGACTTGTGTCTGAACTGTCAAATCTGATTTATTTGCCCTCAAGTGGTTTTTAGGCTGTTGTTTGGCATATCTTGTTGCTTCCTAGCTACTCTGTTGACAGTTTGACAAGAACATGAGAGAGCTAACTAGCTTGTTAGTTGTTTACAAACAAATGAGTGAATATGGTAGAAAGGTAAACAGCTAGCTAGCTGACTGCTGTGGCTAGCTAATTGACTGGTGTGACTAGCTAGCTGACTGCTGTGGCTAGCTAATTGACTGGTGTGACTAGCCAGTTGACTGCTGTGGCTAGCTAATTGACTGGTGTGACTAGCTAATTGACTGGTGTGACTAGCTAGCTGACTGCTGTGGCTAGCTAATTGACTGGTGTGACTAGCTAGTTGACTGATGTGGCTAGCTAAACGACGCTGTGGCTAGCTAATTGACTGGTCAAATCAAATCAAATCAAATTTTATTTGTCACATACACATGGTTAGCAGATGTTAATGCGAGTGTAGCGAAATGCTTGTGCTTCTAGTTCCGACAATGCAGTAATAACAAGTAATCTAACTAACAATTCCAAAACTACTGTCTTGTACACAGTGTGAGGGGATAAAGAATATGTACATAAGGATATATGAATGAGTGATGGTACAGAGCAGCATAGGCAGATACAGTAGATGGTATCGACTAGTGTGTCGATGGTGTGGCTAGCTAGCTGACTGCTGTGGCTAGCTAATTGACTGCTGTGGCTAGCTAATTGACTGCTGTGGCTAGCTAATTGACTGCTGTGACTGCGGTGATTATACATGGGTATAATAACATGGGTTGAATAACATGGGTTGAACAACATGGGTATAATAGCATGGGTATAATAACATGGGTTGAATAACATGGGTTGAACATCATGGGTATAATAGCATGGGTATAATAACATGGGTTGAATAACATGGGTATAATAACATGGGTATAATAACATGGGTATAATAGCATGGGTAGGATAACATGGTTTGAATAACATGGGTTGAACAACATGGGTATAATAGCATGGGTAGAATAACATGGGTATAATAACATGGGTATAATAACATGGGTATAATAGCATGGGTATAATAACATGAGTTGAATAACATGGGTTGAACAACATGGGTATAATAGCATGGGTATAATAACATGGGTTGAATAACATGGGCATAATAACATGGGTTGAATAACATGGGTATAATAGCATGGGTATAATACCATGGGTTGAATAACATGGGTATAATAGCATGGGTATAATAACATGGGTTGAATAACATGGGTATAATAACATGGGTTGAATTTTACCTTTATTTAACTAGGCAAGTCAGTTAAGAACAAATTCTTATTTTCAATGACGGCCTAGGAACAGTGGGTTAACCGCCTGTTCAGGGGCAGAATGACAGATGTGTACCTTGTCAGCTCGGGGATTTGAACTTGCAACCTAACATGGGTATAATAACATGGGTATAATAACATGGGTATAATAACATGGGTAGAATAACATGGGTAGATTAACATGGGTAGAATAACATGGGTAGAATAACATGGGTAGAATAACATGGGTATAATAACATATGTCTTATAATGAAGGCTATTATGGTCAGATAAAATAGGATTAGATGAAGGCTAATACAAGTTTATAACAAAGTAATAATGTAATAGTAGCTGTGTTAGTATTACTATATTACCGTACTTTAATAGTCCCAGACTAACAGTGAGTCTAGTAGATAGGAGGCCTATTATATCAGTACCATCATTATTATACAGGTTTTTATGGCTTTGCAGAACCAAAAAACTCCAAATGGACCAAAGGAGGAAGAAAGCACAGCATTTCACTTCCTGGATTTCACTTTCCCCTCTGAACCAGAATAGAAAGTTAGGCAATATAATGAACCTGAACACCGTGTGGGTAAACCACATGCAGCCAGCCCATGTCTGTGCCACCTTCTATGATCTGAGTATGATGAGCATGGTGTGTCAGTGGAAACCTGGGGTGTGTTCACGACCCCTCAAACCCACACGGAAACCAGCAGAAGCAAACTGAAGGAAAAGGGGAGGGACCAACATGAATTTGTCCAGAAGAAACTTGAATTTTTATTGAAAAGCATGTTTTTGTTCAAAGTTAATGGTTTCCGTTACAAACTGTTTGTTACGGTTTTGTTCTGAATGAACAGACCTCCGGGTGTTCAGACCAGTGTCTCCCAATCCTGGTTCTGGAAACCCAAAGGGGAGCACTCACAACCCTGATTCAAATCAAAGGTTTGATGATGACTTTATTAGTTGAATCAAGTCTGAGGGCTCGTGCAAACAGCACTAACTGTTATATAGACCTGATAACACTGTTATATAGACATAACACTGTTATATAGACATTATAACACTGTTATATAGACATTATAACACTGCTATATAGACATTATAACACTGTTATATAGACCTCATAACACTGTTATATAGACATTATAACACTAACTGTGAGAATCACACTGTTTCATTCAGTGGAAACTATTGCAGCTCATACTGTATCTATCATGCATGTTGGTCCCAGTAGTTTCCTTTGGAAATGATGAGTGTGTACCTAACCTCATCTGTTTCATTGGCTGTTAGCAGGCTCCCACACTAAAGGACTGTTAGCAGGCTCCCACACTAAAGGACTGTTAGCAGGCTCCCACACTAAAGGACTGTTAGCAGGCTCCCACACTAAAGGACTGTTAGCAGGCTCCCACACTAAAGGACTGTTAGCAGGCTCCCACACTAAAGGACTGTTAGCAGGCTCCCACACTAAAGGACTGTTAGAAGGTTCCCACACTAAAGGACTGTTGGCAGACTACCACACTAAAGGACCGTTAGCAGGTTCCCACACTAAAGGACCGTTAGCAGGTTCCCACACTAAAGGACTGTTGGCAGACTACCACACTAAAGGACTGTTAGCAGGTTCCCACACTAAAGGACTGTTAGCAGGCTGCCACACTAAAGGACTGTTGGCAGACTACCACACTAAAGGACTGTTAGCAGACACACTTATCCAGAGAGACTATCAGTTTAGTGTGTTCATCTGAAGATAGCTAGGTGGGACAAGTTCGACATACCGGAACCAACAAGTTCACCACACTTTGACATTTAAACATTGGCGTGCTTCTGCCTGGTTTGTTAGGCCGATTTAGTTACAGCTTAGTCATTTAACAAACATTTTATCCAGAGGGACTCACAGAAGCAGATTAGGGTGAAGTGGTGAGGCTGATCTCAATTCCGGTTCAGGAGGTAAGACGAAACATGATAGCACTAGCAAACACTTGAGTGGAGAGAGAAGAACTGTGGTAAATCACCACAGAAGAACTGTGGTAAATCACCACAGAAGAACTGTGGTAAATCGAGCAGAGGATGGTGCTACGAGCAGCAGGCCAGCGTGGAGTAGCCAGGCTCAGCAAGAGAAGATTGTGTAAATATATGCTTTGTGTCGAGGGGAACATGATTAAGGTGAATGTGGAAGCAATGTGAAGGTTAAGTGCTCTAATTGTGGGGGAGAACACGGTGCAACATTTGGTGGATGGCAGGTACAGAGAGAGGCTAGAGAGGCTCACATATATACAATTAGTCATGATGTATCATATGTAGAGGCTGTAAAACAGATTGGTGGACTTGAAGTGTGGACTGATGGAGCTTCCATAGCTGCTCCTGTAGTAAGTGGACCTACTGTCAGACTGATGGAGCTTCCATAGCTGCTCCTGTAGTAAGTGAACCTACTGGCAGACTGATGGAGCTTCCATAGCTGCTCCTGTAGTAAGTGAACCTACTGTCAGACTGATGGAGCTTCCATAGCTGCTCCTGTAGTAAGTGAACCTACTGTCAGACTGATGGAGCTTCCATAGCTGCTCCTGTAGTAACTGAACCTACTGTCAGACTGATGGAGCTTCCATAGCTGCTCCTGTAGTAAGTGAACCTACTGTCAGACTGATGGAGCTTCCATAGCTGCTCCTGTAGTAAGTGGACCTACTGTCAGACTGATGGAGCTTCCATAGCTGCTCCTGTAGTAAGTGAACCTACTGTCAGACTGATGGAGCTTCCATAGCTGCTCCTGTAGTAAGTGAACCTACTGTCAGACTGATGGAGCTTCCATAGCTGCTCCTGTAGTAAGTGAACCTACTGTCAGACTGATGGAGCTTCCATAGCTGCTCCTGTAGTAAGTGAACCTACTGGCAGACTGATGGAGCTTCCATAGCTGCTCCTGTAGTAAGTGAACCTACTGTCAGACTGATGGAGCTTCCATAGCTGCTCCTGTAGTAAGTGAACCTACTGTCAGACTGATGGAGCTTCCATAGCTGCTCCTGTAGTGAACCTACAGTCACACTGATGGAGCTTCCATAGCTGCTCCTGTAGTAAGTGAACCTACTGTCAGACTGATGGAGCTTCCATAGCTGCTCCTGTAGTAAGTGAACCTACTGTCAGACTGATGGAGCTTCCATAGCTGCTCCTGTAGTAAGTGAACCTACTGTCAGACTGATGGAGCTTCCATAGCTGCTCCTGTAGTAAGTGAACCTACTGTCAGACTGATGGAGCTTCCATAGTTGCTCCTGTTGGGCTGGTGTTTCTTTTTTTCCCTCGTCTTCTCCCCTTTTTCATGGTATCCAATTGGTAGTTACAGTCTTGTCTCCTCGCTGCAACTCCCGTACAGAGTCGGGAGAGGTGAAGGTTGAGAGCCGCGCATCCTCAAAAAACACAATCAAACCAAGCCGCACTCGCTTCTTGACACAATGCCCACTTAACCCGGAAGCCAGCCACACTAATGTGTCGGAGGAAACACCGTACACCTGGCGACCGTGTCAGCGTGCACTGTGCCCGGGGCCCGCCACAGGAGTCACTAGCTTGACCCCAGGTTTAAGAGGTTAGCCTTCAGTGATGACAGAGCGATTGATGAGGCTATTCAGATATCCTCAGCAGCAGGGTGGGACAGCCCTAGCAGTCAGCTGGCTCAGACACCAGGGCAACAGGAAGAAGAGGGACCAGATGGACCAGAAGCACCAGCAGTAGTGCCACAAACGTCTGCTGTTTGGATGCTGTTTGACGAGACAGCAACTGAGTGCGAAGGAATCCCTCAGCAGATGCCATAATGGAGGTCCAGTCCTATTTGGAGGAGCCCCTCCTCCAACGATTATGTTATGTTGTTCAGATTGTATTCATTTTTAATTGTTACATTTGTATGCACTTTGTTTATAAACATTAAAAAGTTATACTTAAAATGCAAATGTTTAATAGCATTATTGTTCATGTCAAACCAATGCATTTTTAATACATTGTGGTTAAGGTAGAGTATGATTTCATTTAATAATTTAATTTGAATTGTTTTAACACCAATCATAGTCAAACTGTCGCAAACTGTTTGACTTGAAAAAACACAAAGAGCCGTTTGGGGCCAAAAAGAGCTGGACTGCCAACAACAGCCCCCTAAATCATGTCTTGACTTTCTGATTTGTAAATTCACCGCAGTTCCCAACATTGACCAGCAGGTGAAAATGATACTCTCTTCTCAGAAAGTAAATGACCACCAGTCAGCTACATTTATTTTGTTAGGAGGGGATGGAAAAGCACTGAGACTGTTTGTCATGGAAGCAATTTCACTCATTTACTCATGTGAATGTGTCCAAAGAGATAAGAGAAGCTAATATTGATAGTCACTGTTAAATCTTTACAGCTCAGGATAATATGACTATAATTAAAGATCATCACTACCATCTGCTGGCTGGATCGGTCTTCTGATTTTAATTGAAACAGTTTTCAGAACTTCAGATATATTTTTACATTTTACCATAAGATCTGTAGTCCATTAATTGTCATACTTTTTTAGTAATCGAAACCACAACTCTGGCATTGCAAGCGCTATGCTCGACCAACTGAGCTACATTCTTAAAATCTGATTTTAACCCTAAATCACACTGCTAACCTTATGCCTAACATTAAACTAAGATCAGAAATGTACATTTCTGTTTTCATGACATGTTACGAAGGCCTGTAGACAATTTGGACTTTGTGACTGGGTTTTCTATTAACCAGATAGGCTGGGGGGGGGGGGGGGGGGGGGGGGGGGGAGTTTACTCCAAGTGCCTGTGCAAAGGTGAAATTAAAAGTTGTGTCTCAGCATAGGACTGAGGTGTAGATTGTTCTGTAAAAACGTGTAGAAATGCACATATAGTGACTATTAGAGTGGTTATGGATTTAAATCAACTATTTTGAATGTGAAGAGGAGGACGTGAAGACCAGTAAAGGTAAGAGGAGATCTCAGTATATTTCACTTTCCAAACTAGACACAACAGTCATGTTTTAAAACAATGAGGACTGGAGAACGAGGAAGTGATGTTTGTATCTGTGTGATTGAGCAAAAGAGAGAATTTGATGAAAGGTAATGATGTAAATATGAATGTTTTCTCTTTTTATTGCAGTTAATATGGCAGAGTCCAGAGTTCATAGTAAGTCACCATGCTATAATTAATGATTAACTTTTCATGTATCTGGGAGAACAGAACTAAACCAACTATTGAAAATGAAATGTGTTTGTGGTTTAATTTGTCTTTATGTGTAAATGTGTGTCTGGATGAAATGTGTTTGTAACATGAGGAGTTGTAGCTGAGTTTGTGTCTGTGAGAAACAGCTCTACTGCTCCACAGTGACCTCTCCCTCCAAACATCTCTTTATTATAGAACCCATTTAATCCAGTCTGACACAATATGGAAGAATATCAACCTTTTGTACTTTACTGGCTCTAGAGAAGTTAAAGTTGTACATATCAACAAATAAGTTGTTCTCCTGAGTGGCGCAGCGATCTATGGTGCTGTGTCTCAGTGTGAGAGGTGTCTCTACAGACTCTGGTTCAATTCCAGGCTGTATCACAACTTCCCATGATTGGGTGTCCCATAGGGGTGGAGGACAATTTGTTTGTCTGGGGTAGGCTGTCATTGTAAATAAGAACTTGTTCTGAACTGACTTGCCTCGTTAAATAAATAAAATATGTATCCAGAGCCATTAGGATTAAGTGCCTTGCTCAAGGGCATATTATGTTATCCTAGTTTCCTCAGGGATTCAAACCAGCGACGTTTGGGTTACTGGCCCAAGTGCTCAGCTTCCTGACAAACATTTCTGACTAATGGGAAAATACAGTGCCTCTAATTTATTCTAATTTTATAATTTATTTTAGATATGCCTGTATCTGTACTTGATAGTATACATTTGAGGGTATTGGCATGTGGGTGTTAGGGTTAGGGCATGTGGGTAACAGGACTGGGGTGTGTGGGTCATTGAGTTTAGGTGTGTGGGTAAGTGGGCTGAGGTATATAGATATTGAGGTTGAGGAATAGGGGTAACAGGGCTGGGGTGTGTGGGTCATTGAGTTTAGGTGTGTGGGTAAGTGGGCTGAGGTATATAGATATTGAGGTTGAGGAATAGGGGTAACAGGACTGGGGTGTGTGGGTCATTGAGTTTAGGTGTGTGGGTAAGTGGGCTGAGGTATATAGATATTGAGGTTGAGGAATAGGGGTAACAGGGCTGGGGTGTGTGGGTCATTGAGTTTAGGTGTGTGGGTAAGTGGGCTGAGGTATATAGATATTGAGGTTGAGGAATAGGGGTAACAGGACTGGGGTGTGTGGGTCATTGAGTTTAGGTGTGTGGGTAAGTGGGCTGAGGTATATAGATATTGAGGTTGAGGAATAGGGGTAACAGGACTGGGGTGTGTGGGTCATTGAGTTTAGGTGTGTGGGTAAGTGGGCTGAGGTATATAGATATTGAGGTTGAGGAATAGGGGTAACAGGACTGGGGTGTGTGGGTCATTGAGTTTAGGTGTGTGGGTAAGTGGGCTGAGGTATATAGATATTGAGGTTGAGGAATAGGGGTAAATATCTGTTCATGTTATTATAGACAGAGCACTCTGTCACAACTGTGACCAAGAATAAAACATACTTTTAAATAAATAAATAATCTAAATGGATGACATGTTAGGCTACTAGTGGCATAAGATTAGCATAGTGGCATGTCTGGGAAAGATGTGTGAACAAATGGGATAATATCATTCTAGATTGTAGCATCACATTCTTCTATGACATATAGACTTTCCTTCAAATGATTCTGTCTGTCTGGGATTGTGGGGGTTGTATTTTAGAATTGACATGGTCCTGGTTGTTGTATGTCTGTTGTAGTTATTAATTCAGATGTGTTTATAAATGTACTGAGAGGATTTGTGTTCCTGACACAGATGATGTCATTAAACATGAAATGTTCTCTCTTTCTGAACAGATCAGTTTAAACTCACCTCAGAAGACTATGTGAGGGCTGATGTTGGTGAAGAGGTCACCCTCCCCTGTCTCCTCTCACCTGACACCAGTGCTGTTGCCACGACGATCAGGTGGTTTAAAGGGACAGAGTGTATTTACCTGTATAAGAATGGCCAGGTGACAGAGAGGAGTGGCTATGAGGGCAGAGTGAGTCTGATCATCCAGGAGCTGGATAGAGGCAACGTGTCTCTGAGGCTGAGAGACATCAGGAGGTCAGATAGAGGAGTCTACATCTGTCAGGTCATCCATGGAGAACAGAAGGAGGAGGCTGCAGTGAGTTTATGGGAAAGAGGTGGTAAGTGTTCTAGAACTCCAGTAATGTTTCTAAACACCTAAACAACAACAATAACAACCAGTCTCTTTCCCTGTACAGAACACTTGTACTTTCTCATGTAGGTAGGAGTTCATAGTAGGAGTTACAGATGAATAGACTAGATTCATTCTGAATATCAACTAGTTACAATGCATATTACCATCACTCTGAGCTTTGAGCTGGTCCTAAAGCATTAGAACCATTCCAACATTACTGTCACGTCCCTTGATTGTCATTAGTAATGAATGTGATGAACACTCACACCCCTCTGATGTATATCACATCACTATGGTATTTGAGAGGATCATGTGACAGATGGTGATTTGAAGGTAATGATAATAACTAATACATTCTGTTTTACATGATCATTATTCCTGACTCTCCATCTTGGATAATGGATGATCAGCATTAGGTGAGTAATTACTTATTTGTCTGTTTTGTTTATTGACAACCAATAACACAAGACAAAGAACAGACCAGAGTGTTAATCTGATACTATAAAAACTACAGGCCTTGTGAACAGCAGTGTGTCTTCTTCAAGGCTACAAATTAAATCAGTTTCTTTACATTTATCAATACTCTCCCCAAATGTTCTCAAGGTAGGTTGTATTATGATGTCATATGTTCTTCACATTCTACTGAATGTATATTCTATAGAACCCTGCCTCCTGACACAATATCCTGTATCTGACATAGAGCCCAATGCTGGTTATCACAAACAATGACAATAATAATTTGATCAGAGAAAGACCAATAACAAAACAACATTATTTATGAAGTTAACCAGATCTCATTGGTGCCCACAGTCCCTACATGAGGGAGGCTTGAGTGACAGGAGAAATCTGATTGGTCCTGTTTGTTCTGTATATAGTGATGTAGCCACACAGAACTCACCTCTCTGTTTTACACCATAGTCTCAGGATCACTGTATTTACAACATGAGACCCAGGAGGACAAGCTGAAGAGGGAGGCATCAGCTGGTGAGCCTGGTAAGTATGAGATAATCTGGAGGAGAGAGGATTGAATCAGGGAACATGAGTGATGTCATTCAGTTTTTCAGACTAATTCATTTGTAATGTATCAAATAGTCAATAGACCAGTTGATGATTGGTTCGGCTCAGATAACTGTTGACTGGAGGAAATAATTACTAACAATTGTACCACCTCCATCAAATGATAATGTCTTTATAGACATACTATTGAATTAATTAATACATTACTTATTCAAACAACCAATTAAATATGTTAATTGCTTTCTGTCAGAGTTGAAGATGGAAAAAGAATTAAAAGAGATATTAAGACAGGATATGATGAAACAACTAGAGGAGAAAGACACACAACTGGATGATATGACCCAGGAAGTGAGAGAGAAAGACACACAACTGGATGATATGACCCAGGAAGTGAGAGAGAAAGACACACAACTAGATGATATGACCCAGGAAGTGAGAGAGAAAGAGAGACTCCTGGAGGAGAAGAACCAGATAATGGAACAGAGGGAGAAACTATTAGAAGAGAAAGAAAACCAACTGGAAGAGAAAGACAAGCAACTAAAGGATAGAGACATTCAACTAGAGGCTCTGAGAAAGAACCTGCAGGACAAGAACAGCCACGTAGAGAACTTCAAAGTCCTACTGCAGGAAAAAGACCTTCAACTAGAGGACAGGAACCACAGACTGGGAGAGAAGGACAGACAACTGGAAGAGAGAGACAGACTACTGGAAGAGAGTGACAAACTACTGGAAGAGAGAGACAGATTACTGGAAGAGAGAGACAGACGACTGGAAGAGAGTGACAAACTACTGGAAGAGAGAGACAGACGACTGGAAGAGAGTGACAAACTACTGGAAGAGAGAGACAGACTACTGGAAGAGAAAGAAAACGAACTAAAAGAGAGGAGACAGGAAGTAGAAGAGAGGAGACAGGAAGTAGAAGAGAAAGACAACCTACTAGAGGAGAGAGAGAACCAGTTAAAGGAGAGAGACAAACAGGTGGAGGATGTCAACAATGAAAATGCTGAACTGGGTGAGATTATTCACACCATTAATACATTTAGTCTTCTGTACTTTCCTCAATTCTCAGGTTATTGTCGACTCTCCACTGAGTTGTGAATATTGTTGTCCATCACTTCATACTTTCCCTCTGCATCATATTTCTGTCTAAAGTCTTTAACACAGAATTCAGATCCTAGTCCTCCTTTGTTATTTCAGCTCAACAGATATGTGATGTGAAGACTGAGGTAGAGAGACTGAGAAGAGAGATCTCAGCCCAGATGACTGGTGAGTGAGATATGTGATACTTAACATTTCAGTAGAAACCCAGAACTCCCCTTCAGTAGGTCTATGTGCCTTCATGTGTCACTGAGGTAAATGTTCCCATTCTAAATGGTTGTTCTATTATTCTAGAACATGGAGAGACGTCAGATACAGGTTCCATCCTCCCAGTCAGGAGGAGAAACAGCAAGGACCTTCCTCCATCCAGTGAGTTATCAATATTGTCCTGTTGTCTCCTACTGTTTCTAGTCTATAGTGACCATCCTTCCCTTAGTGAGTTATCAATATAGTCCTGTTGTCTCCTACTGTTTCTAGTCTATAGTGGACCATCCTTCACTTAGTGAGTTATCAATATTGTCCTGTTGTCTCCTACTGTTTCTAGTCTATAGTGGACCATCCTTCACTTAGTGAGTTATCAATATTGTCCTGTTGTCTCCTACTGTTTCTATTCTATAGTGGACCATCCTTCACTTAGTGAGTTATCAATATTGTCTAAACATTTCATTGTTTCATTGTTGTACATCCTCCAGAGAGTCAGAGTGTTGATCAGTGCTGTGTGTTGTGTTGCAGTGGGAGGAGAGAGCAGCAGTCCAGACTCCCCAGTGTCTCCCAGTGTGTCTGAGCTGAGACTGGTGCTGCTGGGGAGGACTGGGGCTGGGAGGAGTGCAGCAGGAAACACCATCCTGGGCAGAGAGGAGTTTGGGGCCCAGGCCAGCCCCTCTGCAGTGACCCAGAGGAGTAAGAGGAGAGAGGGGGACGTGTGTGGGAGACGGCTGGTGCTGGTGGACACTCCAGACTGGTTCTGTCCTGGACTCTCTCTGGAGGAGATGAGACAGGATGTGGGGCTCTGTGTCCGTCTGTCTGCCCCGGGACCCCACGCCTTCCTCCTGGTCATACCAGTGGAGCCCTCTAAGGGGGAGGAGAGAGGGGTGCTGGAGAGAATAGAGGAGATGTTTGGGGAGGGTTTTTGGGAACACACTGTGATTCTATTCACCCATGATGATGGCCTGAAAGAGCAGAGCATTGAGGAGTTTCTCCAAGCAGGAAGTCAGGACCTCCAGCAGCTTGTAGAGAAAAGTGGGAGCAGGTACCACGTCCTCAACATTAAGGGCAGGGCCCATGGCACTCAGGTATCAGAGCTGCTGGATCAGGTAGAGGAGATGGTGGCAGGAAACAGAGAGAGATTCTACAGCAGTCAGACCTACCAGGAGGCAGAGGACCAGGTTAGAGAGATGGAGGGAAAGATCCAGAGAGAGAGAGGAGAGAGGAAACAGAGGGATGAGAGAGACTTGAGAGAGAGGCTTCAGAAGGAGTTGCAGGACTCTCTGATAAAGATAGAGGGAGTGATCCAGGACAATGAGGGAGATATCAGAACACTCAGTGAAAGAACCAGTGAACTGGAGAGACAGGTGAAAGAAGAGAGGGATGAGGAGAAGAAAAGAGAGCTGGAGAGGGAGCTGAAGAGGGAGTCTGATAGGATGGAGGAGATGGAGAGAAAGCTGGAGAGATTTAGAGAGAAGAGAGAGAATGAGAGGAAGGAGATGGAGGAGAGACACAGAAAGGAGATAGAGGAGATGATGGAGAACTATGAAGGAGAGGCCAGAGTTGAAGCAGAGAGAAACCTGATGAAGATAGTCCTGCCTGAGTTACAGAGGAACATCATGATCTCACAGACAAAGATGCAGAGGGAGTTCAGCAGACAGATGGAGGAGAAGAATAGACAGATGAAGGAGAAGGATAGAGAGATAAAGAGACTGAAACAGAACTCAGAGGAGGTGTATATAACCAGTGAGGTGAGCAGGCAACATGCACAGCGAGAACCAATAGGAATTAGAGGAGGAAGAGAGGGAAGAAGGATGAGTTGGATGAGACAACTGTTTTGTGTAGGGGTTAGAGAGGAGACTTGTTAGAGAGACAACTGTTTTGTGTTAGAGAGGAGACTAGTTAGAGACAACTGTTTTGTGTAGGGGTTAGAGAGGAGACTAGTTAAAGAGACAACTGTTTTGTGTAGGGGTTAGAGAGGAGACTAGTTACAGACAACTGTTTTGTGTAGGGGTTAGAGAGGAGACTAGTTAGAGAGACAACTGTTTTGTGTAGGGGTTAGAGAGGAGACCAGATAGAGAGACAACTGTTATGTGTAGTGGTTAGAGAGGAGACTAGTTACAGACAACTGTTTTGTGTAGGGGTTAGAGAGGAGACTAGTTAGAGAGACAACTGTTTTGTGTAGGGGTTAGAGAGGAGACTAGTTAGAGAGACAACTGTTTTGTGTTAGAGAGGAGACTAGTTAGAGACAACTGTTTTGTGTAGGGGTTAGAGAGGAGACTAGTTAGAGAGACAACTGTTTTGTGTAGGGGTTAGAGAGGAGACTAGTTAGAGAGACAACTGTTTTGTGTTAGAGAGGAGACTAGTTAGAGACAACTGTTTTGTGTAGGGGTTAGAGAGGAGACTAGTTAGAGAGACAACTGTTTTGTGTTAGAGAGGAGACTAGTTAGAGAGACAACTGTTTTGTGTAGGGGTTAGAGAGGAGACTAGTTAGAGAGACAACTGTTTTGTGTAGGGGTTCGAGAGGAGACTAGTTACAGAGACAACTGTTTTGTGTAGGGGTTAGAGAGGAGACCAGATAGAGACAACTGTTTTGTGTTGGGGTTAGAGAGGAGACTAGTTAGAGACAACTGTTTTGTGTTGGGGTTAGAGAGGAGACCAGATAGAGACAACTGTTTTGTGTTGGGGTTAGAGAGGAGACTAGTTACAGAGACAACTGTTTTGTGTAGGGGTTAGAGAGGAGACCAGATAGAGACAACTGTTTTGTGTTGGGGTTAGAGAGGAGACCAGATAGAGACAACTGTTTTGTGTTGGGGTTAGAGAGGAGACCAGATAGAGACAACTGTTTTGTGTAGGGGTTAGAGAGGAGACTAGTTAGAGAGACAACTGTTTTGTGTAGGGGTTAGAGAGGAGACTAGTTACAGAGACAACTGTTTTGTGTAGGGGTTAGAGAGGAGACCAGATAGAGACAACTGTTTTGTGTTGGGGTTAGAGAGGAGACTAGTTAGAGACAACTGTTTTGTGTTGGGGTTAGAGAGGAGACCAGATAGAGACAACTGTTTTGTGTTGGGGTTAGAGAGGAGACCAGATAGAGACAACTGTTTTGTGTTGGGGTTAGAGAGGAGACCAGATAGAGACAACTGTTTTGTGTTGGGGTTAGAGAGGAGACCAGATAGAGACAACTGTTTTGTGTAGGGGTTAGAGAGGAGACCAGATAGAGACAACCCCACTGTATTTTCCTCCACTGTGAGAGAAACATAGCAGTGTTATTATTTTACCACAGTCACACTGCTGTTTTCTATTTGCTGACCTTCATCAATCAAAGTTCATCAGGATACTGCTGTTGTTCTGATGTTATGTTTCAAGTTGAAACCTTAAACGTATCTCTACAGTTCTCGCTAGTGGACAGACAGGCAACACTCTGCTCACGTAACATTTGGTTCAGGGTTCAGAGGTCACAGTGAAGGATTGATGAGTAATACATGTGTTTATTATGGTATGTTAGTTGAACCCATTACCCAGTGGGTAGTAATCTGTGATGTGGATGTAGCTTCCAGTTACCATGGTGATGTCTCATATTGATGCTGGGATTCTTTCCCAATGGAACTCTGTTACCACATGAGACTGATATTGTTGAAATAAAGAAATTTCACTTCGTAAGACATCAGTGTTTGGACATTGTTTGTCTTGGATGATTCTCTACCGTACAGAGCTGAGCTGTCAACACTGAGCTGTCATCACTGAGCTGTCAACACTGAGCTGTCAAAACTGAGCTGTCAAAACTGAGCTGTCAAAACTGAGCTGTCAACACTGTGCTGTCAAAACTGAGCTGTGAACACTGAGCTGTCAACACTGTGCTGTCAACACTGAGCTGGTCTCTCTCTTTACCTGACACACAACTTCTACTACTACTTCCACCACTGCTACCATTACTGCTAACACTACTACTACTACTACTACTACTGCTACTACTACTACTACTGCTACTACTACTACTACTACTGCTACTACTACTACCACTACCACTACCACTACCACTACCACTACCACTACCACTACCACTACCACTACCACTACTACTACTACTACTACTACTAAACGCAACCCGGGTTGACTAATCCTGGCTAAAGTTTTCGTCCCGGAGCAAGCACCAACTAGCCTGAAGCTAGCCCATGCTAGACTCATCTCCCGGCTAGGGCTCCTGGGCTACCCATGAAGCCCACTCCTCGGCTACAATATCCGGACCCCTTCCGCTGGGCACGGAACCCCGTCGATCCTTGATGACTGGAATACCGACATAATCTGCCTGAGGATCCCAACAGGCCCCTCAGGCCCCTCAGGCCTGCTAGCTATCTATAGCATATTGGACTGTTAACTGATCCACCGGCCAGTTTCTTGGACCACTATACTCATTTTGCCAATTGGACTTGGAAACTCTGCTACTTGGAACCCTACTAATTCTATGACTGGTCTGTCGACGTCACCGCACGAGGAGGCAAAAACAGACTTCCCCCCATCGCGACGTCCCTCTAAGGCCCTTATGCTAGCTTGCTAATGTGGGAGTAAATGAGACACACAGGCGCCTAGGGGAACTGGATACACTAAAGTAAGAGGAGACACATAGTCGGCTGACACTAGATAAGAGCATACATACAAAAGAACCATAAGCTAAATACAGGGCCAAAGAATAGGCCTGTAGAATAAAGCAACGTATATTATTTTTAGGACAAAGCAAGGGTCCTGCCACCATTATAATCTAACTGAAAGCAGATATGGGCGTTATTGGGCGTGAACAAGCAAGAAGCCTGAACTAAAAAGATAATGGTGGCAGAAGAATAGGGGAAGTATGTTTATTTGCATATGGGTTGGACCCATATGCTATATGTGTATAAATACAGGAGCTGGGACTCTGGGAAGGTGTGTGTTCCGCGGACCACTCCGGCTTGCTATACTTTGTATTAAAAAAGCCTATTTGATTTCACAAGTTCTTGCAAGTGTCATATTTGAACCGATTTTCCACGACATAACTTGGCGAGCTTGGCCAGGAGTGACAGGGACTGGGACGTTCTTGGCTGACGACGGGTTCTTTGGGCAATCTGGCAAACAAGGGTGGCCGCCCAACTATAACAAGGTAAGCAAGTTCTTACAATAGTTGAAATGTTTGTATAGATTGCTTCAGAGATCCTGTCTCAGCAGGAGGGACGTCAAGTAGGTCTCTCTCTCAAATTTCCTAAAAACAATAGAAACGAAAGAACTTTTGAAATTCAATAAATTTGCATGTATGTGTAAGCATGGGGATTGTATAGCAAATATAGATGTACATGCATGTCTAGTGATTGAGGGAGCGGGGGCTGTGAACTTTGCTTGTGTCGGGTGTTTGGGCGGAGGGGGCGGGCATTTGCTCTGGTCGGACTGCTTGAACGGACCCACGTGTCTGGTTTGATTGGGGCAGTTGTTCCGTCTGATTCTGCTTGGCCGGGTTCGACCGTTTCAGGATCTGTTTTGGGGTGTGCGTAAACACACCTCGATCAACCTGGGCGAGTGTGTGATTCGGACTGCCCCTCTCGTTGGGCCATTTATGTTGGGGACTTTTGTGTGGGCTGGCTGGTGCGACTGTTCGTACCCTCTGGCTGAGCGGCTGGGCTCGGGCGCAGGGCTGCAGCTGCCTGCTTATACGGTTCAAACATAAATAAGTAGTTAAATAAATATTCATGGCTACCGCTCCAAAAAGAGGAGGACTGAACGGGTGAATATTTAGAACGCAGGAAGAACGCTGGCCTGATTGTGCGGCGTTCAACTGAAAAAGGAAATCCTACGAATATAAAACGCTCCACCTAGCTAAACGGGGGTTTGTAAATCAGTAGGTCACGCCACGATATTTCTCTAACATAAAATAAAGATCAGTACGGGGTGGATGAATAGGATATGAAGACAAGCTGATCCGATTAGACAGTAGTCTTGGCATATCACAGAAATCCTATCAGTCTAAGCTTATGTTGAGGAAGTGTATTAAGTCAATAAAGAAAGACTGAGTTGTTTTTAGGTAAAAACAAAAGGATTGAATGAACGAATGAAAATAAACGAATGACTGAGAAAAATGCTGTAACATAATTCTGTGAATAGAACACTAGGAATAAGGAAGGACAGATTGTGTTTAGACAGAACGTCCAGAAGAGGGAGCGCGCAGCCCTCCTGTGAGTATAAAGTTAAAGAAGGGTGCCTTTGACTTCTTCTGACTGGCCAAAAGTGATCCTCTATCACAGTTCAATACATTTACAGAGTGATCCCTATCATAGTTTAACTACTATTAGGCAAAGGGAACTAAATTAAGGAACATCACAGTAAAATAAGCAAGGATAAAAACACTGATGTGATAAAGTGGTAAGCGACTGCAATTAGAACAATAAAAAGGTGTCAAAACAAACAGTAGATAAGAATAATTAAAGAGGCATTAACCGAACAGTATAAAGCGAATAGAACAGTGTACAACAAAAGAGAAAGCAGAATCGCTAATAAACTGAAATTATACCATAACGATAAAACAAATCTAGGTTAATTAAGATAAAGAACATGAATAAGTAAAATCCAGGACACATTAAGAATTCATAAACAGTGTGAGCAGAGTAAGAGGAAAAACAGACGCTAGTCACTCTGTGTTCGCAGAGACTACGGTCTAAAAATAGCCTGAAGGGCAGAGAGGGGTGCAAAATATTGTGGTCAGGGTAAGAAAGGAAAGAAAGAGAGGCTTGCCTCATTAATAAATTAACCTTAAGATCAAAACAACAAGAAAATAGAGTAAAGATAAGAAGTATAAATAATACAAACAAATAAAGGTAAAAATAAGACGTTAGATAAAGATCTTAAAAATGGATTAAAACCGTAAGACACCAGTAGAGATCTTAGGGGCAAGACATCCCTTGAGCAAAGAAGAAATAATAAAAACTTCCATAAAATGGGAGAAACGCACAAGGAAACTGAACACCAAATGGCCAGAGGTGGGAACATTGGATGTCTCTGTGTGTGAGGAAATGGAGACACTGATAAAGAACTACAAACCAAAGGACAAGAAACAAAAAAGGAGAAATAAACGAGAAAGAGAGAATGAAATACTAAAAATGTTCAAAGAAGAAGGAACTGGTTTGTTAAAAAGCATGAAAACAGCAAGAGAAATGCTGAAGAAAGAAGACAAAACAACGAAGGGAAAAGAGTGGGTGATTAACCCCCCACCTTATTCCGATGGGCAATTTCCGATAATAACTGGACACATGGACATAAGAGGTGAGGTAGAAGTGACTGAAGAAAGAGAAGAGGCTGTCACGCCTGGGGCAACATGTGCACTCTCTCACTCAACGGACAGACAAAAGACTGTGAAGAATCCAAACACAGAAGGAGGTTTCAATTGTTATGAAGGCGTGAGAAAAACCCTGGCCGCAATGGAAACAGTAAAAAATGAAAAGGAAATAACAGGACCGCTAACAACAGAAAGAAGAAAAGCAAAAGAAAGAAAGGAAGAATGCTTTAGGAAAGGTTTGGAAATATTAGCAGATTTACAAGCAGAACAGAGTCTTTGTGATTCAGGAGAGGAAGAAGAAGAGAGCGACAGATACAATAGAAATGAAAAAGAATTAGAAGATCAAAGGTCAAAGCTACAGGAGGAATGTGATAGAATAGAAATAGAACTAGGAATGAGTGAGGGAAGGCTACAGCAAAAGGAAAAAGATCCAGTCTGGGATACACATGAGGACATGAGAAGTGAGTCTGTTGAAAACCATCTTGGGGCTTGTAGAAAAGGGTCGGGAAAGGAACCTGGTTTCTATAAAAAACAGTTTCCAATCCTAATAAAAGGCACTGAGGGACACTATACACCATGGGCCACACGGGACCTGGAGGGGTTGGTTGTTCGTCTGCCAGATCTACATGAAGGGGCGGGTAAATAGATCAGAACCTTTGAAGAACATACCGTGGGGAAATTGCTGGCGGTGGGCGACATAAGGGCACTACTGGCCAGGGTGACGAGCATGCGTACTATGGGAGAGATCATGCAGGACGGGGGCATCGATGGCGCAGATGGGGGAGTGATAAATGATGGATTACTGTTCAACAGATATAGACCAGCCATCTGGCGAGCCTACATGAGAGAAGCATATCCAACAAAAGTGGATCCCAAAGCACTAAGAGGTGAAGCTATCGGGGCCACAGAAAACCCAGCCACCTACCTACATGGACAGTTGAAAATGTGGAGGATGGAAACAGAACAAGACCCTGAGGGCAATGAACTAATGACAACTATGTTCCGAAATTCAGAAATAGAAGCCATGCCCCAGCCAGTAAAGAGCAGGCTGGAGGATGTGGTGGGACTTACATCAAAACCCTACAGGGAATTCTGTGACTACGTGTTCCATGCAGTGGAGAAACACAGAAAGGATGAACAGAGACAGATGGATCAAGGAAGAGACATTCAGAGAAGACTGACCCAACTGCAGTTGGATGAGCTAACCAACAAAGGGAAGAAGAAAGTCCAGGCTGCTGTCACGACCCCTGGGCCAGAGATGGGAACAATGTCTGCTGTCTCCCCAGGAGAGCCACAGCTGTTCGGCCCTGGGCGGGCCCAAGTGTCAACTGCACCGCCAGTAGTAAATGTGTATACACAGCCCCCAAATTTCAATGGTGGGAAAAAACAGCAGAAAAACGTACAATCTGATAAAGGCAAGGGATCTGTGGATCCTCGAGGGCCACCTGGCACCTGTTGGGGATGTAGGCAAACAGGACACAACAGGCGAGAGTGCCCTACACACCCATGGCAGGATCGGACTGAGGGAAATAGAAATAGCAGACCGCCACCAGCGAGTAATGCTCCAAACTACCAACAAAATCTGAATGGTTGGAATCCAAACAATGATTGGCGGGCAGCCCTAACCAACCTTCAGGCCCTGTGAACTCATGGTCAGGGCCTAATCAACGAAATTAGGGATGCCCAGAGAATCCTAAAGGGGAGGGTCAGTTTCCAATAATAACAACAAGGGCTGACCAAGAACCTATACTGCAGGTTCAGATAGAAAACAGAGGCACGCCCATGATGATAGATACTGGAGCCACTTACACATGTGTGAGTCCAAATTATGCCTCTCATCTCCCCATGTCGGGTAAATATGCCAAAACAATAGGATTCTCGGGAAAATACGCAGTTAATTCCAATGACCGCTCCAGTTCGTCTAACAGCTGACGGTAAATCTGTCACAATTCCAATTTTAGTGTCAGATAAAACACCGATTAATCTATTAGGAAGGGACGCACTATGTAAGATGGGCTTACAAATTAAATGTTCTCCTGATGGAGTAATAATGGAAAGAACAGGATTACAACTACCGGTGATGAGTACAGAAGGAACGGCTAATGTATATTGGCTAGGAGGCATTGAATCAGATGTAGATAGAACTGTCAGGAAGTGGGGTAAATTCACCCAGGCCCAAATACCTAAAGCAGTTAGAGCAAATTCTGAATATCATTGCACAATGCAATTTGACCCACACCAGGACCCATTACTAGAACAACTTTGGGTTATGGGGGCAAATGGAAGGAAAGCACCAATAATGTCTCAATATATAGTCATTGGAAAGCAGGGAGCCGCAATGGATGTGATGGACGGAGACGGGTCTGAATTTGTGCAGAAATGGTTCAATGTCTCTGACTCCGTCCCTCACATTACATTGCTGGTAAATCAGGGTTACACATACCTACCAAGGTATGGTCGCAACACGATACAGACATCGGATTAGTTAAATCTGCTAGTCCTGTTTGTCTCAAAATAAAACCTGATGCCAAACTTCCATGGAAAACCCAGTATCCTATGAAGCCTGAGGCTGAAGAAGGAATAAAATTGACAATAGAAGGACTGCTCAGGACAGGTGTATTGATAGAGATGCCCAGTTGTTGCAAGACACCCTTGCTACCTGTTCTTAAAGCCGATGGTAAAAAAATGGAGACTGGTCCATGATTTGAGAGCTGTAAATGACATAGCTCAGGATTGTCCTGCTGAAGTCCCGAACCCTCACACGCTGCTGACCAATGTTCCCCCGGATGCCAAATACTTCACGGTTATTGACCTATGTGGAGCGTTTTTTAGTGTACCCCTGGCGGAGGAGTGCAGACATTTGTTTACGTTTAGATATAGGGGCAAAACTCTGTTTTATACTAGAACGCCACAGGGGTTTAAGCACAGTCCGCATCTCTTCAATCAGATATTGAGAGCTGATTTGGAGGAATTAATGTTAGATGGCACATTGATCCAATATGTGGATGACCTGTTGATCTGTGCCTCAACTTTGGAACAATGTCATTCAGACTCACTAAAAGTACTGCAGCGACTAGCTGAGGGGGGACACAAAGTCTCTAAAACAAAATTACAGTACTGTCAACCTCAAATTGAGTACTTGGGCAGAACAGTAGCACATGGGACTAAAGCAATAGCTCCAGGACAGCTAGAGGGTATTAGTAAAGCACCCTTGCCACAAACAGTAGCTCAAATGATGACCTTTTGGGTATGACAGGGTTTAGTTTGGATTGGATAGAAGAGTATGTAGTTAAAACAGCTCCACTGAGAGAAATAATGAAAGAAGCTGGACAGCTTAATCTAAGAGCAAAACTAGATTGGAACACTGATGCGTTGGTTGCTTTCAAAACACTTAAGACACAAATGCAAACAGCGCCAACCCCAGATTACACTAAACCATTCTTGCTATACGTAGCAAACAGGTGCAACAACTATGCAGCAGCTGTTCTTATGCAAGAAACATGTAGTGGTAGGAAGAAACAACCTATTGCCTATTATAGCTCTAAACTAGATCCGGTAGCCCAGGGATACCCACGTGTTATCAAGGATTGGCAGCGTTGCATTATGCATATGACAAAGCGTCAACTATAACCATGGGGTATCCTGTGATTATCAGCACTCATCATAAAATAGTGGAGTTGATAGAGCAGGGCAAATTCGTGTTAACTAATGCAATTCGAATCTGGTATCAGGATAAACATGACAATGTATTTTTTATAGCTAATAAATGAGAAAGTCCCATGGCCCTGACACTTTTAACAATGTTTCAAGTCAGCTATGTTGCATAACACATACATACATCCACACAAGCCAACAGCAGATAATATTCAATCATATCTATGGTTATGAGCTATAGTAAATAACACAGAAACCTCATCTGTATCTTCTGGATATGGATTGGCTCCAAGGGCAGTCGGGCTGGGGGAGCAGCTCTCACCACCGTTGGAAGTTCGACGTGCGGCACATCTCGGGGCTCTTGTTCATGGTCTCATGACGTGCGGCACATCTCGTGTGCTCTTGTTCATGGTCTCATGACGTCCGGCACATCTCGGGGGCTCTTGTTCATGGTCTCATGACGTGCGGCACATCTCGGGGGCTCTTGTTCATGGTCTCATGACGTGTGGCACATCTCGGGGGCTCTTGTTCATGGTCTCATGACGTGCGGCACATCTCGGGGGCTCTTGTTCATAGTCTCATCACGTGCGGCACATCTCGGGGGCTCTTGTTCATGGTCTCATGACGTGCGGCACATCTCGGGGGCTCTTGTTCATGGTCTCATGACGTGCGGCACATCTCGGGGGCTCTTGTTCATGGTCTCATGACGTGCGGCACATCTCGGGGGCTCTTGTTCATGGTCTCATGACGTGCGGCACATCCCGGGGGCTCTTGTTCATGGTCTCATGACGTGCGGCACATCTCGGGGGCTCTTCTTCATGGTCTCATGACCTGCGGCACATCTCGGGGGCTCTTGTTCATGGTCTCATGACGTGCGGCACATCCCTGGGGCTCTTGTTCATGATCTCATGACGTGCGGCACATCTCGGGGGCTCTTCTTCATGGTCTCATGACGTGCGGCACATCTCGGGGGCTCTTGTTCATGGTCTCATGACGTGCGGCACATCTCGGGGGCTCTTCTTCATGGTCTCATGACGTGCGGCACATCTCGGGGGCTCTTGTTCATGGTCTCATGACGTGCGGCACATCTCGGGGGCTCTTCTTCATGGTCTCATGACGTGCGGCACATCTCGGGGGCTCTTGTTCATGGTCTCATGACGTGCGGCACATCTCGGGGGCTCTTGTTCATGGTCCCATGACGTGCGGCACATCTCGGGGGCTCTTGTCCATGACGTCTCGGTTCATCGGGGTGATGTCCGTCGGCGGGCCGAAGGAGGACCAGTGACGCGGTCCGGTGTTTGGCAGCAGCGACTCTGAACCTGACTCTCTTGAGGAATCGTTAGCCCACTGTCTCTACCGACTATCTAGCGAAACCACAGCCAAGGGAACGGGCTTGGCGGAATCAGCGGGGAAAGAAGACTCTGTTGAGCTTGACTCTAGTCTGGCACTGTGAAGAGACATGAGAGGTGGGTTGGGTTGTGCCGTGGCGGAGATCTTTGTGGGCTATACTTAGCCTTGTCTCAGGATGGTAAGTTGGTGGTTGAAGATATCACTCTAGTGGTGTGGGGGCTGTGCTTTGGCAAAGTGGGTGGGGTTATATCCTTCCTGTTTGGCCCTGTCCGGGGGTGTCCTCGGATGGGGCCACAGTGTCTCCTGACCCCTCCTGTCTCAGCCTCCAGTATTTATGCTGCAGTAGTTTATGTGTCGGGGGGCTAGGGTCAGTTTGTTTAATCTGGAGTACTTCTCCTGTCCTATTCGGTGTCCTGTGTGAATTTAAGTGTGCTCTCTCTAATTCTCTCTTTCTCTCTTTCTTTCTCTCTCTCGGAGGACCTGAGCCCTAGGACCATGCCTCAGGACTACCTGACATGATGACTCCTTGCTGTCCCCAGTCCACCTGGCCGTGCTGCTGCTCCAGTTTCAACTGTTCTGCCTTATTATTATTGGACCATGCTGGTCATTTATGAACATTTGAACATCTTGGCCATGTTCTGTTATAATCTCCACCCGGCACAGCCAGAAGAGGACTGGCCACCGCACATAGCCTGGTTCCTCTCTAGGTTTCTTCCTAGATTTTGGCCTTTCTAGGGAGTTTTTCCTAGCCACCTTGCTTCTACACCTGCATTGCTTGCTGATGGGGTTTTGGGCTGGGTTTTTGTACAGCACTTTGAGATATCAGCTGATGTACGAAGGGCTATATAAATAAATTTGATTTGATTTGATAACACACAATACTCTATCACTACATCTAACCCATAACACACTATACTCCTCTATCATTACATCTAACCCATAACACACTATACTCCTCTATCATTACATCTAACCCATAACACACTATACTCCTCTATCATTACATCTAACCCATAACACACTATACTCCTCTATCATTACATCTAACCCATAACACACTATAATCTATCATTACATCTAACCCATAACACACTATACTCTATCATTACATCTAACCCATAACACACTATACTCTATCATTACATATAACCCATAACACACTATACTCTATCACTACATCTAACCCATAACACACTATACTCCTAATGTATTTTCTACAGTTATAAACATTCTAACATGTTCTCAAATCAGTTAGTCAATAAACATCATTCCCTCCTCTGGAACCATGAACACCCTCATGTTCCACGAAACCTAAAAACATATTGACTTGAAAAGAAAAGAGAAACCAAGTACATGTATAATAACTCAGCACCACTCGTTGATGTCATGTAACATAATAACTAAGCACCACTCGTTGATGTGATGTAACATAATAACTCAGCACCACTCGTTGATGTGATGTAACATAATAACTCAGCACCACTCGTTGATGTGATGTAACATAATAACTCGGCACCACTCGTTGATGTGATGTAACATAATAACTCAGCACCACTCGTTGATGTGATGTAACATAATAACTCAGCACCACTCGTTGATGTGATGTAACATAATAACTCAGCACCACTCGTTGATGTGATGTAACATAATAACTCAGCACCACTCGTTGATGTCATGTAACATAATAACTCGGCACCACTCGTTGATGTGATGTAACATAATAACTCAGCACCACTCGTTGATGTGATGTAACATAATAACTCAGCACCACTCGTTGATGTGATGTAACATAATAACTCGGCACCACTCGTTGATGTGATGTAACATAATAACTCAGCACCACTCGTTGATGTGATGTAACATAATAACTCAGCACCACTCGTTGATGTGATGTAACATAATAACTCAGCACCACTCGTTGATGTGACGTAACATAATAACTCAGCACCACTCGTTGATGTGATGTAACATAATAACTCAGCACCACTCGTTGATGTGACGTAACATAATAACTCAGCACCACTCGTTGATGTGATGTAACATAATAACTCAGCACCACTCGTTGATGTGATGTAACATAATAACTCAGCACCACTCGTTGATGTCATGTAACATAATAACTCAGCACCACTCGTTGATGTCATGTAACATAATAACTCAGCACCACTCGTTGATGTGATGTAACATAATAACTCAGCACCACTCGTTGATGTGATGTAACATAATAACTCTGCACCACTCGTTGATGTGATGTAACATAATAACTCTGCACCACTCGTTGATGTGATGTAACATAATAACTCAGCACCACTCGTTGATGTGATGTAACATAATAACTCAGCACCACTCGTTGATGTGATGTAACATAATAACTCAGCACCACTCGTTGATGTGACGTAACATAATAACTCAGCACCACTCGTTGATGTGATGTAACATAATAACTCAGCACCACTCGTTGATGTCATGTAACATAATAACTCAGCACCACTCGTTGATGTGATGTAACATAATAACTCGGCACCACTCGTTGATGTGATCAGCGCCCCCCCACCCTTCATCGTGCTTCAGCAGTTCTCTCTCGGCCACATTAATGTGATCAGCCCCCCCCCACCCTTCATCGTGCTTCAGCAGTTCTCTCTCGGGCCACATTAATGTGATCAGCGCCCCCCACCCTTCATCGTGCTTCAGCAGTTCTCTCTCGCTGCATCCCAATCACAACTAAAACGTTTGATAAATTATCCAACCCGAATGTAGAGTGACTGAACTCAATGCTTACTCTGAGACTGAGGCTCAAATTCCAGTTTATCAACTTGGCACACATCATCCCTGTTAGAACATACATTTATATTATCAACTTGGCACACATCATCCCTGTTAGAACAAACATTTATATTATCAACTTGGCACACATCATCCCTGTTAGAACATTTATATTATCAACTTGGCACACATCATCCCTGTTAGAACATTTATATTATCAACTTGGCACACATCATCCCTGTTAGAACATACATTTATATTATCAACTTGGCACACATCATCCCTGTTAGAACAAACATTTATATTATCAACTTGGCACACATCATCCCTGTTAGAACAAACATTTATATTATCAACTTGGCACACATCATCCCTGTTAGAACATACATTTATATTAGTTGGAATCAACTATTGGAGTCAGCTATTGAATGGACAACTGCTACTCTGAAAGTCCTCATGGTTCCTCCTGCTCCTCTGGTGGTGTAACAGAGACATCAGGTGGTCAGACACGGTTACTGCATGTCTATTTAATTACCGATCAGTCATATGGACATCTGCATTCAGACTGATGCTCCATCACTTCCTCTGGTCTTCTCAAACTGCTGTCCTAGAGTATTAGTAGCAGCAGTAATAGTAGTAGTAGTAGCAGTAGTAGTAGTAGTAGTAGTAGTAGCAGTAGCAGTAGTAGTAGTAGTAGTAGTAGTAGTAGCAGTAGCAGTAGTAGTAGTAGTAGTAGCAGTAGTAGCAGTAGCAGTAGCAGTAGCAGCAGTAGCAGTAGCAGTAGCAGTAGTAGTAGTAGTAGTAGTAGTAGCAGTAGCAGTAGCAGTAGTAGTAGTAGTAGTAGTAGTAGTAGCAGTAGCAGTAGTAGCAGTAGTAGTAGCAGTAGTAGCAGTAGTAGCAGCAGTAGTAGTAGTAGTAGCAGTAGCAGTAGTAGCAGTAGCAGTAGCAGTAGTAGTAGTAGTAGTAGTAGCAGTAGTAGTAGCAGTAGTATTAGTAGTAGTAGCAGCAGTAGTAGTAGTAGTAGCAGTAGCAGTAGTAGCAGTAGCAGTAGCAGTAGCAGTAGTAGTAGTAGCAGTAGTAGTAGTAGTAGCAGTAGTAGTAGCAGTAGTAGTAATAGTAGTAGCAGTATTCGTAGCAGTAGTAGTAGTAGTAGCAGTATCAGTAGTAGTAGCAGCAGTAGTAGTAGCAGTAGCAGTAGTAGTAGTAGCAGTATCAGTAGTAGTAGCAGCAGTAGTAGTAGCAGTAGCAGTAGTAGTAGTAGCAGTATCAGTAGTAGTAGTAGCAGTAGTAGTAGCAGTAGTAGCAGTAGTAGCAGCAGTAGTAGTAGTAGTAGCAGTAGCAGTAGTAGCAGTAGTAGCAGTATTCGTAGCAGTAGTAGCAGTATCAGTAGTAGCAGTAGCAGTAGCAGTAGCAGTAGCAGTAGCAGTAGTAGCAGTAGCAGTAGCAGTAGTAGCAGTAGTAGCAGTAGTAGTAGCAGTAGTAGTAGTAGTAGCAGTATTCGTAGCAGTAGTAGCAGTATCAGTAGTAGTAGTAGTAGTAGCAGTAGTAGTAGTAGTAGTAGTAGTAGTAGTATCAGTAGTAGTAGCAGCAGTAGTAGTAGCAGTAGTAGCAGTAGTAGTAGCAGTATCATGTAGACACCAGCCTACTGTTGACAGCTCAGTGTTGACAGCTCTGTCTGTGGGAATGGGCCAGAATTCAACCAGCTTTTTGTGGGAGGCTTGTGTAAGGCTACCCGAAACGTTTGACCCAAGTTAAACAATTTAAAGGCAATGCTACAAAATACTAATTGAGTGTATGTAAACTTCTGACCCTGAAATGTTTGACCCAAGTTAAACAATTTAAAGGTAATGCTACCAAATACTAATTGAGTGTATGTAAACTTCTGACCCACTGGGGATGTGATGAAAGAAATAAAAGCTGAAATAAATCCTTCTCCCTACTATTATTCTGACATTTCACATTCTTAAAATAAAGTGGTGATCCTAACTCACCTAAGACAGGTATTTTTACTTGAATGAAATGTCAGGAATTGTGAAAAACTGAGTTTAAATGTATTTGGCTAAGGTGTATGTAAACTACCGACTTCAACTGTACCTTGAGAACTTTTGGGGAGAGCACTGATAAATGTAAAGAAACAGATTTCATTTGTAGAATAGATACCTCAAAGGTACCTATGGTGGTGAGAGGAAACTGTTCTTTGTCGTCCGTCTTTGGTCGAGTTTCCTAGACTATATTACATGTGCAGCTGCAGACTGAATGTCTAGTCTTCACCTTCACTCATCGAGAGTTTCAGAGGTTTTATTTTCTGGTGTTGTATTTTTAAACCGTTTGTCAGCCGTGTCACTGCTCCACTCTGTCTGGTCCGTATTTAAATTACAACCATTTCAGCCTGTGGTCTAAATAGTTAGATCTTCAGCGAGTTCTTCTAAGAACTCATCTTGGAGGGCGGTTCCATCACGTTGCCATATTGTCTTCACATGGGCGTGGTTACTGACTTAGCAAAAGTTGAAAAACTATTATATCATTTAGAAGGCTAAAATCACATTGCATCATCACATCTTTCCACAAATAGTTTCGTATTTCATCGTATACGTTTTAAAACATTTAGATGTAATTCTGATATCTATATTGTGAAAGCTCTTCAATTAACGTTAACAAACTCACTTTTGTACATCGCACTGTACAATTGACCTTATTTTAGCGCCCCCATAAAATGATACTTCCAGATCAACTGTAGTGTCTAAACAATACAATCAATATTGTAAAGTCAAATTGCTCCCCTTTCCAACAAAGTCCATGAGACTGCTAAAGAGCAATCACTGTTTATAACATCTACTGCACCTTGCCTATTTCGCTCAGCCATCGCTCATCGATATACTTATATATACACATATTCTCATTCACCCCTTTAGCTTTGTGTGTATAAGGTCGTTGTTGGGGAATTGTTAGATTATAAATAAAATATTGGACATTGGAACATTAGTTTCTCCATCACTTCCTCTGGCCTTCTCAAACTGCTGTCCTAGAGTAGTAGTAGTAGTAGTAGTAGCAGCAGTAGTAGTATTAGCGGCAGTAGTAGTAGCAGTAGTAGCAGTAGTAGTAGTAGTAGCAGCAGTAGTAGTAGTAGTATTAGTGGTAGTAGTATTAGCGGCAGTAGTAGTAGCAGTAGCAGTAGTAGTAGTAGTAGCAGTAGTAGCAGTAGTAGTAGTAGTAGCAGTAGCAGTAGCAGTAGTAGTAGCAGTAGTAGTAGCAGTAGTAGCAGTAGTAGTAGTAGTATTAGTGGTAGTAGTATTAGCGGCAGTAGTAGTAGCAGTAGCAGTAGTAGTAGTAGTAGTATTAGTGGTAGTAGTATTAGCAGTAGTATTAGTGGTAGTAGTGGTAGTAGCAGTAGTAGTAGTAGCAGTAGTAGTAGTAGTAGCAGTAGTAGTAGCAGTAGTAGTAGCAGTAGTAGCAGCAGTAGCAGTAGTAGTAGCAGTAGTAGTAGCAGCAGTAGTAGTAGCAGTAGTAGTAGCAGTAGTAGTAGCAGTATCATGTAGAGCCCAGCCTACTGTTGACAGCTCAGTGTTGACAGCTCAGTGTTGACAGCTCAGTGTTGACAGCTCAGTGTTGACAGCTCAGTTTTTGACATCCTCAGTGTTGACAGCTCAGTGTTGACAGCTCAGTGTTGACAGCTCAGTGTTGACAGCTCAGTGTTGACAGCTCAGTGTTGACAGCTCAGTGTTGACAGCTCAGTGTTGACAGCTCCGTGTTGACAGCTCAGCTCTGTACTGTAGAGAATCATCCAAGACAAACAATGTCCAAACACTGATGTCTTACAAAGTTACATTTTATTTCAACAATGTCAGTCTCATGTGGTATCAGAGTTCCATTGGGATAGATTGTTACTCAATTTTAGGAAGGTGTTCTTAATGTTTTGTGCACTCAGTGTATATTTAAAGTTTCAACATGAAACAATTTGAATAAGAACAGGAAGTAGTGTGTGTGATAAATACAGTATGGTTCTCTGTTCAATAGTAGACCTCCTCAAACACTGGGTAAAAGTCTCACTCAGATCTTTAGAGTTCTCAGTCTCTGACTCCGCCCGCTGACCTCCTGACCCCCCACAACCCTCTCCATTCTAAAGGTCTGCAGTGCAAAGGTCAATAATCTACGTTGGATTGGAATTGTGTTTTACGTCTCATCAAGATCTTTACAGACCTCCCTCCCCTCCTTCTCTTGACACTGTAGACTGGACCAGACATTATTCTGTCCTGTTTTCCCCATGACCACCATGATCCATGGTCACCCCCCACGGTACAGTGGACAGTAGACCTGGTCTGGTTCATCATCATAGACGGTGATGGTGAATCATATCAGATTGTGGAGAAGCCAACTTGATGAGTTTCTCCTGACCCAGGCCAACAACCCTATCAGTGCCCTCTGACCTTTCCCCTCTCGTTCCAGTCTCTTCTGCAACACTGAGTGAGCTTCCCTGACTTCTTTCAAGTTCTGTCTTAGTCTCTCCATCTCTATATTCTTCTCTTTCATCTGTCTATTCTTCTCCTCCATCTGTCTGCTGAACTCCCTCTGCATCTTTGTCTGTGAGATCATGATGTTCCTCTGTAACTCAGGCAGGACTATCTTCATCAGGTTTCTCTCTGCTTCAACTCTGGCCTGTCCTTCATAGTTCTCCATCTCCTCTATCTCCTGTCTGTGTCTCTCCTCCATCTCCTTCCTCTCATTCTCTCTCTTCTCTCTAAATCTCTCCAGCTTTCTCTCCATCTCCTCTCTCCTATCAGACTCCCTCTTCAGCTCCCTCTCCAGCTCTCTTTTCTTCTCCTCATCCCTCTCTTCTTTCACCTGTCTCTCCAGTTCACTGGTTCTTTCACTGAGTGTTCTGATATCTCCCTCATGTTCCTGGATCACTCCCTCTATCTTTATCAGAGAGTCCTGCAACTCCTTCTGAAGCCTCTCTCTCAAGTCTCTCTCCTCCCTCTGTTTCCTCTCTCCTCTCTCTCTCTGGATCTTTCCCTCCATCTCTCTAACCTGGTCCTCTGCCTCCTGGTAGGTCTGACTGCTGTAGAATCTCTCTCTGTTTCCTGCCACCATCTCCTCTACCTGATCCAGCAGCTCTGATACCTGAGTGCCATGGGCCCTGTCCTTAATGTTGAGGACGTGGTACCTGCTCCCACTTTTCTCCACAAGCTGCTGGAGGTCCTGACTTCCTGTTTGGAGAAACTCCTCAATGCTTTGCTCTTTCAGGCCATCATCATGGGTGAATAGAATCACAATGTGTCCCCAACAACCCTCCCCAAACATCTCCTCTATTCTCTCCAGCACCCCTCTCTCCTCCCCCTTAGAGGGCTCCACTGGTATGACCAGGAGGAAGGCGTGGGGTCCCGGGGCTGACAGACGGACACAGAGCCCCACGTCTTGTCTCATCTCCTCCAGAGAGAGTCCAGGACAGAACCAGTCTGGAGTGTCCACCAGCACCAGCCGTCTCCCACACACGTCCCCCTTTCTCCTCTTACTCCTCTGGGTCACTGCAGAGGGGCTGGCCTGGGCCCCAAACTCCTCTCTGCCCAGGATGGTGTTTCCTGCTGCACTCCTCCCAGCCCCAGTCCTCCCCAGCAGCACCAGTCTCAGCTCAGACACACTGGGAGACACTGGGGAGTCTGGACTGCTGCTCTCTCCTCCCACTGCAACACAACACACAGCACTGATCAACACTCTGACTCTCTGGAGGATGTACAACAGTGTCAAATATAATATAATGTACATCCATAACTCACTAGATGGAGGATGTACAACAGTGTCTAATATAATATAATCTACACCCATAACTCACTATCTGGAGGAAGTAACTCCATGCTGTTTCTCCTCCTCAGTGGAAGTGTGGGGTCTGTATCTGAGGTCTCTCCTCCCACTGTAACAACATAGAGAACTGGTCAACATACTGACTCATCAGAGACACATTTAAAACATAGTATAAACAAACTACAAATACATCACACATCATATTGAAATATAGATTATTGGAGAAAATAGAGAATATCAAGATTGATGACAGTTTGAGACAATATTGATAACTTACTAAGTGAAGGATGGTCCACTATAGACTAGAAACAGTAGGAGACAACAGGACAATATTGATAACTCACTAAGTGAAGGATGGTCCACTATAGACTAGAAACAGTAGGAGACAACAGGACAATATTGATAACTCACTGGATGGAGGAACCTCCATGCTGTCTCTCCTCCTGACTGGGAGGATGGAACCTGTATCTGACGTCTCTCCATGTTCTAGAATAATAGAACAACCATTTAGAATGGGAACATTTACCTCAGTGACACATGAAGGCACATAGACCTACTGAAGGGGAGTTCTGGGTTTCTACTGAAATGTTAAGTATCACATATCTCACTCACCAGTCATCTGGGCTGAGATCTCTCTTCTCAGTCTCTCTACCTCAGTCTTCACATCACATATCTGTTGAGCTGAAATAACAAAGGAGGACTAGGATCGGAATTCTGTGTTAAAGACTTTAGACAGAAATATGATGCAGAGGGAAAGTATGAAGTGATGGACAACAATATTCACAACTCAGTGGAGAGTCGACAATAACCTGAGAATTGAGGAAAGTACAGAAGACTAAATGTATTAATGGTGTGAATAATCTCACCCAGTTCAGCATTTTCATTGTTGACATCCTCCACCTGTTTGTCTCTCTCCTTTAACTGCTTCTCTCTCTCCTCTAGTAGGTTGTCTTTCTCTTCTACTTCCTGTCTCCTCTCTTCTACTTCCTGTCTCCTCTCTTCTACTTCCTGTCTCCTCTCTTTTAGTTCGTTTTCTTTTCCCTCCAGTATTTTGTCTCTCTCTTCCAGTAGTCTGTCCTTCTCTCCCAGTCTGTGGTTGCTGTCCTCTAGTTGAAGGTCTTTTTCCTGCAGTAGGACTCTGAAGTTCTCTACTTGTCTGTTCTTGTCCTGCAGGTTCTTTCTCAGAGCCTCTAGTTGAATGTCTCTATCCTTTAGTTGCTTGTCTTTCTCTTTTAATAGTTTCTCCCTCTGTTCCATTATCTGGTTCTTCTCCTCCAGGAGTCTCTCTTTCTCTCTCATTTCCTGGTTCTTCTCCTCCAGGAGTCTCTCTTTCTCTCTCACTTCCTGGGTCATATCATCCAGGAGTCTCTCTTTCTCTCTCACTTCCTGGGTCATATCATCCAGTTGTTTGTCTTTCTCTCTCACTTCCTTGGTCATATCATCCAGTTGTGTGTCTTTCTCCTCCAGTTGTTTCATCATCTCCTGTCTTAATTTCTTTTTTAATTCTTTTTCCATCTTCAACTCTGAGAGCAATTAACATATTTAATTGGTTTTTTGAATAAGTAATGCATTAATTAATTCAATAGTATGTCTATAAAGACATTATCATTTGATGGAGGTGGAACAATTATTTGTAATTATTTCCTCCAGTCAACAGTTATCTGAGCTGAACCAATCATCAACTGGTCTATTGACTATTTGATACATTACAAATGAATTAGTCTGAAAAACTGAATGACATCACTCATGTTCCCTGATTCAATCCTCTCTCCTCCAGACTCTCTCATACTTACCAAGCTCACCAGCTGATGCCTCCCTCTTCAGCTTGTCCTCCTGGGTCTCATGTTGTAAATACTGTGATCCTGAGACTATGGTGTAAAACAGAGAGGTGAGTTCTGTGTGGTAGACGACATCACTATATACAGAACAAACAGGACCAATCAGATTTCTCCTGTCACTCAAGCCTCCCTCATGTAGGGACTGTGGGCACCAATGAGATCTGGTTAACTTCATAAATAATAATAATAAATAAGAAACTGATTTAATTTGTAGCCTTGAAGAAGACACACTGCTGTTCACAAGGCCTGTAGTTTTTATAGTATCAGATTAACACTCTGGTCTGTTCTTTGTCTTGTGTTATTGGTTGTCAATAAACAAAACAGACAAATAAGTAATTACTCACGTTGTACTGATCACCCATTATCCAAGATGGAGAGTCATGAATAATGATCATGTAAAACAGAATGCATTAGTTATTATTGTTCATTGAATTTCTGTCTCATTACAATCATTTAATGAAATACCATACATCATATTGGAATGACTGTTCATCACATTCATTACTAATGTACATCTAGGGAAAGGGATGTAAGCAGTGCTACTATTGGAACAGTCTAAACATCACAGAATGATTCATACTGGGACATCAAACTGAATTCAAGCTGATTCTATTTTCATTTTGGGGTGTGAAATGTTGACCTCTATGACAGATATATAGTGGGAGGACTATGTGAAATGTTGACCTCTATGAAAGATATATAGTGGGAGGACTATGATATGAAAATTCTGGATAATTTGAAGAACATCTATACATCTTAATACAACCTACTTTGAGAACATTTGGGGAGAGTATTGATAAATGTAAAGAAACTGATTTATTTTGTAGCCTTGAAGAAGACACACTGCTGTTCACAAGGCCTGTAGTTTTTATAGTATCAGATTAACACTCTGGTCTGTTCTTTGTCTTGTGTTATTGGTTGTTAATAAACAAAACAGACAAATAAGTAATTACTCACGTTGTTCTGATCATCCATTATCCAAGATGGAGAGTCATGAATAATGATCATGTAAAACAGAATGCATTAGTTATTATTGTTCATTGAATTTCTGTCTCATTACATCATTTAATGAAATAACATACATCATATTGAAATGACTGTTCATCACGTTCATTACTAATGTACATCTAGGGAAAGGGATGTAAGCAGTGCTACTATTGGAACAGTCTAAACATCACATAATGATTCATACTAGGACATCAAACTGAATTCAAGATGATTCCATGTTAATTTTGGTTATGAATTTTATGAATAATGACTAAATGATGTATACATTTAACATAGGATTATAATTAACAGTATTCCACCCTCCCCCTGTATGATTTTATGGAATTGATTAGAATGTATAAAATGATAATCAATAAATGTGTCATTCTAGTCAGAATTAGAGTTAAACAATATAGATAATGTGGTGTCTGGGTGTCTCAAACACAGACTGTCTTAGCAGAGTTCTCATGCAGACCTTGGATATGGGGCCTCTGGGAGATGGTGGAAAGGAAAGGACGTACTTCCCAGGGCCCCCCTATCTTGAGGGAGGATGGGGAGTGTTTTTCGTGGCCTTCCCTAATCTCTCTCAGCTGGGTAGCAAGACGGGGGGTGCGTTGGATACCTAATGTTGTGTGTGTATGTATGTGCGTAAGAAGCCAAGTATAAAATAAATGGTTTTGTACAACTAAGTAGAGCTCTCGTAAATAATCGTTGCTGACTATTGTAGACTGGCCTCTGTCTGTTTCATTTCAACAAGAACCTTACAAATTCTTGGAAACAGACCAAGTAGTTTAATTGAAGGTCAGTTTATGAACATTGAGAACATAATTTTCTTAACAACTTTGGAGTGTGAAATGTTGACCTCTATGCCAGATATATTGTGCGAGGACTATGTGAAATATTGACCTCTATAGCAGATATATAGATGTAGGACTATGTGAAATGTTGACCTCCATAGCAGATATATTGTGTGAGGACTATGATATAAAATTCTGGGTAATTTGAAGAACATCTAAACATCTTAATCCAACCTACCTTGAGAACATTTGGGGAGAGTATTGATAAATGTAAAGAAACTGATTTAATTTGTAGCCTTGAAGAAGCCACACTGCTGTTCACAAGGCCTGTAGTTTTTATAGTATCAGATTAACACTCTGGTCTGTTCTTTGTCTTGTGTTATTGGTTGTCAATTAACAAAACAGACAAATAAGTAATTACTCACGTTGTTCTGATCATCCATTATCCAAGATGGAGAGTCATGAATAATGATCATGTAAAACAGAATGCATTAGTTATTACTGTTCATTAAATGTCTGTCTCATTACATAATTTAATGAAATACCATACATCATATTGGAATGACTGTTCATCACATTCATTACTAATGTACATCTAGGGAAAGGGATGTAAGCAGTGCTACTATTGGAACAGTCTAAACATCACAGAATGATTCATACTGGGACATCAAACTGAATTCAATCTGATTTTGTGTTCATTTTGGTGTTTGAAATGTTGAGCTCTATAGCAGATATATAGTGGGAGGACAATGTGAAATGTTGACCTCTATAGCAGATATATAGTGGGAGGACTATGTGAAATGTTGACCTCTATGGCAGATATATAGTGGGAGGACTATGTGAAATATTGACCTCTATGGCAGATATATAGTGGAAGGACTATGTGAAATATTGACCTCTGTGGCAGATATATAGTGGGAGAACTATGTGAAATATTGACCTCTATGGCAGATATATAGTGGGAGGACTATGTGAAATATTGACCTCTATAGCAGATATATAGTGGGAGGACTATGTGAAATAATGACCTCTATAGCAGATATATAGTAGGAGGACTATGTGAAATATTGACCTCTATGGCAGATATATAGTGGAAGGGAAAGGAAAGGGGCATACCTAGTCAGTTGTCCAACTGAATGTATTCAACTGAGATGTGTCTTCCGCATTTAACTCAACCCCTCTAAAATGTTGAGCTCTACAACAGATATTTTGTGGGAGGGATATGTGAAATGTTGACCTCTATGGCAGATATATTGTGGGAGAACTATGTGAAATGTTGACCTCCATAGCAGTTATATTGTGGGAGATCTATGATTTGAAAATTCTGGATAATTTGAAGAACATCTATACATCTTAATCCAACCAACCTTGAGAACATTTGGGGAGAGTATTGAAAAATGTAAAGAAATTGATTTAATTTGTTCCCTTGAAGAAGACACACTGCTGTTCACAAGGCCTGTAGTTTTTATAGTATCAGATTAACACTCTGGTCTGTTCTTTGTCTTTTGTTATTGGTTGTCAATAAACAAAACAGACAAATAAGTAATTACTCACCCCGTACTGATCATCCATTATCCAAGATGGAGAGTCATGAATAATGATCATGTAAAACAGAATGCATTAGTTATTATTGTTCATTGAATTTCTGTCTCATTACATAATTTAGTAAAATACCATACATCATATTGGAATGACTGTTCATCACATTCATTACTAATGTACATCTAGGGAAAGGGATGTAAGCAGTGCTACTATTGGAACAGTCTAAACATCACAGAATGATTCATACTGGGACATCAAACTGAATTCAAGCTGATTCCATGTTCATTTTGGTTGTGAATTTGATGAATAATGACTAAATGATGTATACATTTAACATAGGATTATAATTAACAGTATTCCACCCTCCCCCTGTATGATTTTATGGAATTGATTAGAATGTAAAAAAATATAATCAATAAATGTGTAATTCTAGTCAGAATTAGAGTAAAACAATTATAGATAATGTGGTGTCTGGGTGTCTCAAACACAGACTGTCTTAGCAGAGTTCTCATGCAGACCTTGGATATGGGGCCTCTGGGAGATGGTGGAAAGGAAAGGACGTACTTCCCAGGGCCCCCCTATCTTGAGGGAGGATGGGGAGTGTTTTTCGTGGCCTTCCCTAATCTCTCTCAGCTGGGTAGCAGGACGGGGGGTGCGTTGGATACCTAATGTTGTGTGTGTATGTATGTGCGTAAGAAGCCAAGTATAAAATAAATGGTTTTGTACAACTAAGTAGAGCTCTCGTAAATAATCGTTGCTGACTATTGTAGACTGGCCTCTGTCTGTTTCATTTCAACAAGAACCTTACAAATTCTTGGAAACAGACCGAGTAGTTTAATTGAAGGTCAGTTTATGAACATTGAGAACATAATTTTCTTAACAACTTTGGAGTGTGAACTGTTGACCTCTATGCCAGATATATTGTGGGAGGGCTATAATATAAAATTCTGGATAATTTACAGAACATCTATACATCTTAATCCAACCTACCTTGAGAAGATTTTGGGAGAGTTTTGATAAATGTGAAGAAACTGATTTAATTTGTAGTCTTGAAGAAGACACACTGCTGTTCACAAGGCCTGTAGTTTTTATAGTATCAGATTAACACTCTGGTCTGTTCTTTGTCTTGTGTTATTGGTTGTTAATAAACAAAACAGACAAATAAGTAATTACTCACCTAATGCTGATCATCCATTATCCAAGATGGAGAGTCATGAATAATGATCATGTAAAACAGAATGCATTAGTTATTACTGTTCATTAAATGTCTGTCTCATTACATAATTTAATGAAATACCATACATCATAATAATATGACTGTTCATCACATTCATTACTAATGTACATCTAGGGAAAGGGATGTAAGCAGTGCTACTATTGGAACAGTCTAAACATCACAGAATGATTCATACTGGGACATCAAACTGAATTCAATCTGATTTCGTGTTCATTTTGGTGTGTGAAATGTTGAGCTCTATAGCAGATATATAGTGGGAGGACAATGTGAAATGTTGACCTCTATAGCAGATATATAGTAGGAGGACTATGTGAAATGTTGACCTCTATGGCAGATATATAGTGGGAGAACTATGTGAAATATTGACCTCTATGGCAGATATATAGTGGGAGGACTATGTGAAATATTGACCTCTATGGCAGATATATAGTGGGAGGACTATGTGAAATATTGACCTCTATAGCAGATATATAGTGGGAGGACTATGTGAAATATTGACCTCTATATCAGATATATAGTGGGAGGACTATGTGAAATATTGACCTCTATAGCAGATATATAGTGGGAGGACTATGTGAAATATTGACCTCTATAGCAGATATATAGTGGGAGGACTATGTGAAATATTGACCTCTATAGCAGATATATAGTGGGAGGACTATGTGAAATATTGACCTCTATGGCAGATATATAGTAGAAGGACTATGTGAAATATTGACCTCTATGGCAGATATATAGTGGGAGGACTATGTGAAATATTGACCTCTATAGCAGATATATAGTGGGAGGACTATGTGAAATATTGACCTCTATGGCAGATATATAGTAGGAGGACAATGTGAAATATTGACCTCTATGGCAGATATATAGTGGGAGGACTATGTGAAATATTGACCTCTATGGCAGATATATAGTGGGAGGACTATGTGAAATATTGACCTCTATGGCAGATATATAGTGGGAGGACTATGTGAAATATTGACCTCTATGGCAGATATATAGTGGAAGGGAAAGGAAAGGGGCATACCTAGTCAGTTGTCCAACTGAATGTATTCAACTGAGATGTGTCTTCCGCATTTAACTCAACCCCTCTAAAATGTTGAGCTCTACAACAGATATATTGTGGGAGAACTATGTGAAATGTTGACCTCTTTGGCAGATATATTGTGGGAGAACTATGTGAAATGTTGACCTCCATAGCAGTTATATTGTGGGAGGTCTATGATTTGAAAATTCTGGATAATTTGAAGAACATCTATACATCTAATCCAACCAACCTTGAGAACATTTGGGGAGAGTATTGAAAAATGTAAAGAAATTGATTTAATTTGTTCCCTTGAAGAAGACACACTGCTGTTCACAAGGCCTGTAGTTTTTATAGTATCAGATTAACACTCTGGTCTGTTCTTTGTCTTGTGTTATTGGTTGTCAATAAACAAAACAGACAAATAAGTAATTACTCACTCCGTACTGATCATCCATTATCCAAGATGGAGAGTCATGAATAATGATCATGTAAAACAGAATGCAGTAGTTATTATTGTTCATTGAATTTCTGTCTCATTACATAATTTAATGAAATACCATACATCATATTGGAATGACTGTTCATCACATTCATTACTAATGTACATCTAGGGAAAGGCATTTAAGCAGTGCTACTATTGGAACAGTCTAAACATCACAGAATGATTCATACTGGGACATCAAACTGAATTCAAGCTGATTCTATTTTCATTTTGGTGTGTGAAATGTTGACCTCAATGGCAGATATATAGTGGGAGGACTATGTGAAATATTGACCTCTATGACAGATATATAGTGGGAGAACTATGTGAAATATTGACCTCTATGACAAAAATATAATGGGAGAACTATGTGAAATATTGACCTCTATGACAGATATATAGTGGGAGGACTATGTGAAATGTTGACCTCTATAGCAGATATATAGTGGGAGGACTATGTGAAATATTGACCTCTTTGGCAGATATATAATGGGAGGACTATGTGAAATATTGACCTATATGGCAGATATATAATGGGAGGACTATGTGAAATATTGACCTCTATAGCAGATACAGTGCCTTGCGAAAGTATTCGGCCCCCGTGAACTTTGCGACCTTTTGCCACATTTCAGGCTTCAAACATAAAGATATAAAACTGTATTTTTTTGTGAAGAATCAACAACAAGTGGGACACAATCATGAAGTGGAACGACATTTATTGGATATTTCAAACTTTTTTAACAAATCAAAAACTGAAAAATTGGGCGTGCAAAATTATTCAGCCCCCTTAAGTTAATACTTTGTAGCGCCACCTTTTGCTGCGATTACAGCTGTAAGTCGCTTGTGGTATGTCTCTATCAGTTTTGCACATCGAGAGACTGAATTTTTTTCCCATTCCTCCTTGCAAAACAGCTCGAGCTCAGTGAGGTTGGATGGAGAGCATTTGTGAACAGCAGTTTTCAGTTCTTTCCACAGATTCTCGATTGGATTCAGGTCTGGACTTAGACTTGGCCATTCTAACACCTGGATATGTTTATTTTTGAACCATTCCATTGTAGATTTTGCTTTATGTTTTGGATCATTGTCTTGTTGGAAGACAAATCTCCGTCCCAGTCTCAGGTCTTTTGCAGACTCCATCAGGTTTTCTTCCAGAATGGTCCTGTATTTGGCTCCATCCATCTTCCCATCAATTTTAACCATCTTCCCTGTCCCTGCTGAAGAAAGCAGGCCCAAACCATGATGCTGCCACCACCATGTTTGACAGTGGGGATGGTGTGTTCAGCTGTGTTGCTTTTACGCCAAACATAACGTTTTGCATTGTTGCCAAAAAGTTCAATTTTGGTTTCATCTGACCAGAGCACCTTCTTCCACATGTTTGGTGTGTCTCCCAGGTGGCTTGTGGCAAACTTTAAACAACACTTTTTATGGATATCTTTAAGAAATGGCTTTCTTCTTGCCACTCTTCCATAAAGGCCAGATTTATGCAATATACGACTGATTGTTGTCCTATGGACAGAGTCTCCCACCTCAGCTGTAGATCTCTGCAGTTCATCCAGAGTGATCATGGGCCTCTTGGCTGCATCTCTGATCAGTCTTCTCCTTGTATGAGCTGAAAGTTTAGAGGGACGGCCAGGTCTTGGTAGATTTGCAGTGGTCTGATACTCCTTCCATTTCAATATTATCGCTTGCACAGTGCTCCTTGGGATGTTTAAAGCTTGGGAAATCTTTTTGTATCCAAATCCGGCTTTAAACTTCTTCACAACAATATCTCGGACCTGCCTGGTGTGTTCGTTGTTCTTCATGATGCTCTCTGCGCTTTTAACGGACCTCTGAGACTATCACAGTGCAGGTGCATTTATACGGAGACTTGATTATTTATCATCATTTTTCAATTAGGTCAACATTGGATCATTCAGAGATCCTCACTGAACTTCTGGAGAGAGTTTGCTGCACTGAAAGTAAAGGGGCTGAATAATTTTGCACGCCCAATTTTTCAGTTTTTGATTTGTTAAAAAAGTTTGAAATATCCAATGAATGTCGTTCCACTTCATGATTGTGTCCCACTTGTTGTTGATTCTTCACAAAAAAATACAGTTTTATATCTTTATGTTTGAAGCCTGAAATGTGGCAAAAGGTCGCAAAGTTCAAGGTGGCCGAATACTTTCGCAAGGCACTGTATATAATGGGAGGACTATGTGAAATGTTGACCTCAATGGCAGATATATAGTGGGAGAACTATGTGAAATATTGACCTCAATGGCAGATATATAGTGGGAGGACTATGTGAAATATTGACCTCTATGACAGATATATAGTGGGAGAACTATGTGAAATATTGACCTCAATGGCAGATATAAAGTGGGAGAACTATGTGAAATATTGACCTCTATGGCAGATATATAGTAGGAGGACTATGTGAAATATTGATCTCTATGGCAGATATATAGTGGGAGAACTATGTGAAATATTGACCTCAATGGCAGATATATAGTGAGAGAACTATGTGAAATATTGACCTCAATGGCAGATATATAGTGGGAGAACTATGTGAAATATTGACCTCTATAGCAGATATATAGTGGGAGAACTATGTGAAATATTGACCTCTATAGCAGATATAGTATGGGAGGACTATGTGAAATATTGACCTCTATGGCAGATTTATTGTGGGAGGACGAAGTGAAATATTGACCTCAATGGCAGATATATAGTGGGAGAACTATGTGAAATATTGACCTCAATGGCAGATATATAGTGGGAGAACTATGTGAAATATTGACCTCTATAGCAGATATATAGTGGGAGGACTATGTGAAATATTGACCTCTATGGCAGATATATAGTGGGAGGACTATGTGAAATATTGACCTCTATGGCAGATATAGTATGGGAGGACTATGATTTGAAAATTCTGGATAATTTGAAGAACATCTATACATCTTAATCCAACCTACCTTGAGAACATTTGGGGAGAGTATTGATAAATGTAAAGAAATTGATTTAATTTGTTCCCTTGAAGAAGACACACTGCTGTTCACAAGGCCTGTAGTTTTTATAGTATCAGATTAACACTCTGGTCTGTTCTTTGTCTTGTGTTATTGGTTGTCAATAAACAAAACAGACAAATAAGTAATTACTCACCCCATCCTGATCATCCATTATCCAAGATGGAGAGTCATGAATAATGATCATGTAAAACAGAATGCATTAGTTATTATTGTTCATTGAATTTCTGTCTCATTACATAATTTAATGAAGTACCATCCATCATATTGGAATGACTGTTCATCACATTCATTACTAATGTACATCTAGGGAAAGGGATGTAAGCAGTGCTACTATTGGAACAGTCTAAACATCACAGAATGCTTCATACTGGGACATCAAACTGAATTCAAGCTGATTCTATTTTCATTTTGGAGTGTGAAATATTGACCTCTATAGCAGATATATTGTGGGAGGACTATGTGAAATATTGACCTCTATGGCAGATATATAGTGGGAGGACTATGTGAAATATTGACCTCTATGACAGATATATTGTGGGAGGACTGATATGAAAAGTCTGGATAATTTGAAGAACATCTATACATCTTGATCCAACCAACCTTGAGAACATTTGGGGAGAGTTTTGATAAATGTAAAGAAATTGATTTAATTTGTTCCCTTGAAGAAGACACACTGCTGTTCACAAGACCTGTAGTTTTTATAGTATCAGATTAACACTCTGGTCTGTTCTTTGTCTTGTGTTATTGGTTGTCAATAAACAAAACAGACAAATAAGTAATTACTCACCCCATCCTGATCATCCATTATCCAAGATGGAGAGTCATGAATAATGATCATGTAAAACAGAATGCATTAGTTATTATTGTTCATTGAATTTCTGTCTCATTACATAATTTAGTAAAATACCATACATCATATTGGAATGACTGTTCATCACATTCATTACTAATGTACATCTAGGGAAAGGCATTTAAGCAGTGCTACTATTGGAACAGTCTAAACATCACAGAATGATTCATACTGGGACATCAAACTGAATTCAAGCTGATTCTATTTTCATTTTGGTGTGTGAAATGTTGACCTCAATGGCAGATATATAGTGGGAGGACTATGTGAAATGTTGACATCTATAGCAGATATATAGTGGGAGGACTATGTGAAATATTGACCTCTATAGCAGATATATAGTGGGAGGACTATGTGAATTATTGACCTCAATGGCAGATATATAGTGGGAGGACTTTGTGAAATATTGACCTCTATAGCAGATATATAGTGGAAGGACTATGTGAATTATTGACCTCTATAGCAGATATATAGTGGGAGGACTATGTGAAATATTGACCTCTATGGCAGATATATAGTGGGAGGACTATGTGAAATATTGACCTATATGGCAGATATATAGTGGGAGGACTATGTGAAATATTGACCTCTATGGCAGATATATAGTGGGAGGACTATGTGAAATATTGACCTATATGGCAGATATATAGTGGGAGGACTATGTGAAATATTGACCTCAATGGCAGATATATAATGGGAGGACTATGTGAAATATTGACCTCAATGGCAGATATATAGTGGGAGGACTATGTGAAATATTGACCTCTATGGCAGATATATAATGGGAGGACTATGTGAAATATTGACCTCAATGGCAGATATATAGTGGGAGGACTATGTGAAATATTGATCTCTATAGCAGATATATAGTGGGAGGACTATGTGAAATATTGACCTCCATGGCAGATATATAATGGGAGGACTATGTGAAATATTGACCTCTATGGCAGATATATAGTGGGAGGACAATGTGAAATATTGACCTCTATGGCAGATATATAATGGGAGGACTATGTGAAATATTGACCTCTATGGCAGATATATAGTGGGAGGACTATGTGAAATATTGACCTCTATAGCAGATATATAGTGGGAGGGCTATGTGAAATATTGACCTCTATGGCAGATATATAGTGGGAGGACTATGTGAAATATTGACCTCTATATCAGATATATTGTGAAAGGGAAAGGAAAGGGGGATACCTAGTCAGTTGTCCAACTGAATGTATTCAACTGAGATGTGTCTTCCGCATTTAAGTCAACCCCTCTAAAATGTTGAGCTCTACAACAGATATTTTGTGGGAGGGATATGTGAAATGTTGACCTCCATAGCAGATATATTGTGGGAGAACTATGTGAAATGTTGACCTCCATAGCAGATATATAGTGGGAGGACTATGATTTGAAAATTCTGGATAATTTGAAGAACATCTATACATCTTAATCCAACCAACCTTGAGAACATTTGGGGAGAGTATTGATAAATGTAAAGAAACTGATTTAATTTGTAGCCTTGAAGAAGACACACTGCTGTTCACATGGCCTGTAGTTTTTATAGTATCAGATTAACACTCTGGTCTGTTCTTTGTCTTGTGTTATTGGTTGTCAATAAACAAAACAGACAAATAAGTAATTACTTACCAGATTCTGATCATCCATTATCCAAGATGGAGAGTCAGGAATAATGATCATGTAAAACAGAATGCATTAGTTATTATTGTTCATTGAATTTCTGTCTCATTACAATAATTTAATGAAATACCATATATCATATAGATTTGACTGTTCATCACATTCATTACTAATGTACATCTAGGGAAAGGGATGTAAGCAGTGCTACTATTGGAACAGTCTAAACATCACAGAATGCTTCATACTGGGACATCAAACTGAATTCAAGCTGATTCCATGTTAATATTGGAGTGTGAAATGTTCAAATCAAATCAAATCAAATCAAATTTTATTTGTCACATACACATGGTTAGCAGATGTTAATGCGAGTGTAGCGAAATGCTTGTGCTTCTAGTTCCGACAATGCAGTAATAACAAGTAATCTAACTAACAATTCCAAAAACTACTGTCTTGTACACAGTGTAAGGGGATAAAGAATATGTACATAAGGATATATGAATGAGTGATGGTACAGAGCCGCATAGGCAAGATACAGTAGATGGTATCGGGTACAGTATGTACAATGAGATGAGTATGTAAACAAAGTGGCATAGTATAGTATAAAGTGGCTAGTGATACATGTATTACATAAGGATACCGTCGATGATATAGAGTACAGTATATACGTATGCGTATGAGATGAATAATGTAGGGTAAGTAACATTTATATAAGGTAGCATTGTTTAAAGTGGCTGGAGTTGAGTCGGTGTCAGTGTGTTGGCAGCAGCCACTCAGTGTTAGTGGTGGCTGTTTAACAGTCTGATGGCCTTGAGATAGAAGCTGTTTTTCAGTCTCTCGGTCCCAGCTTTGATGCACCTGTACTGACCTCGCCTTCTGGATGATAGCGGGGTGAACAGGCAGTGGCTTGGGTGGTTGATGTCCTTGATGATCTTTATGGCCTTCCTGTGACATCGGGTGGTGTAGGTGTCCTGGAGGGCAGGTAGTTTGCCCCCGGTGATGCGTTGTGCAGACCTCACTACCCTCTGGAGAGCCTTACGGTTGAGGGCGGTGCAGTTGCCATACCAGGCGGTGATACAGCCCGCCAGGATGCTCTCGATTGTGCATCTGTAGAAGTTTGTGAGTGCTTTTGGTGACAAGCCGAATTTCTTCAGCCTCCTGAGGTTGAAGAGGCGCTGCTGCGCCTTCTTCACGATGCTGTCTGTGTGAGTGGACCAATTCAGTTTGTCTGTGATGTGTATGCCGAGGAACTTAAAACTTGCTACCCTCTCCACTACTGTTCCATCGATGTGGATAGGGGGGTGTTCCCTCTGCTGTTTCCTGAAGTCCACAATCATCTCCTTAGTTTTGTTGACGTTGAGTGTGAGGTTGTTTTCCTGGCACCACACTCCGAGGGCCCTCACCTCCTCCCTGTAGGCCGTCTCATCGTTGTTGGTAATCAAGCCTACCACTGTTGTGTCGTCCGCAAACTTGATGATTGAGTTGGAGGCGTGCGTGGCCACGCAGTCGTGGGTGAACAGGGAGTACAGGAGAGGGCTCAGAACGCAACCTTGTGGGGCCCCAGTGTTGAGGATCAGCGGGGAGGAGATGTTGTTGCCTACCCTCACCACCTGGGGGCGGCCCGTCAGGAAGTCCAGTACCCAGTTGCACAGGGCGGGGTCGAGACCCAGGGTCTCGAGCTTGATGACGAGCTTGGAGGGTACTATGGTGTTGAATGCCGAGCTGTAGTCGATGAACAGCATTCTCACATAGGTATTCCTCTTGTCCAGATGGGTTAGGGCAGTGTGCAGTGTGGTTGAGATTGCATCGTCTGTGGACCTATTTGGGCGGTAAGCAAATTGGAGTGGGTCTAGGGTGTCAGGTAGGGTGGAGGTGATATGGTCCTTGACTAGTCTCTCAAAGCACTTCATGATGACGGATGTGAGTGCTACGGGGCGGTAGTCATTTAGCTCAGTTACCTTAGCTTTCTTGGGAACAGGAACAATGGTGGCCCTCTTGAAGCATGTGGGAACAGCAGACTGGTATAGGGATTGATTGAATATGTCCGTAAACACACCGGCCAGCTGGTCTGCGCATGCTCTGAGGGCGCGGCTGGGGATGCCATCTGGGCCTGCAGCCTTGCGAGGGTTAACACGTTTAAATGTCTTACTCACCTCGGCTGCAGTGAAGGAGAGACCGCATGTTTTCGTTGCAGGCCGTGTCAGTGGCACTGTATTGTCCTCAAAGCGGGCAAAAAAGTTATTTAGTCTGCCTGGGAGCAAGACATCCTGGTCCGTGACTGGGCTGGGTTTCTTCCTGTAGTCCGTGATTGACTGTAGACCCTGCCACATGCCTCTTGTGTCTGAGCCGTTGAATTGAGATTCTACTTTGTCTCTGTACTGGCGCTTAGCTTGTTTGATAGCCTTGCGGAGGGAATAGCTGCACTGTTTGTATTCGGTCATGTTACCAGACACCTTGCCCTGATTAAAAGCAGTGGTTCGCGCTTTCAGTTTCACACGAATGCTGCCATCAATCCACGGTTTCTGGTTAGGGAATGTTTTAATCGTTGCTATGGGAACGACATCTTCAACGCACGTTCTAATGAACTCGCACACCGAATCAGCGTATTCGTCAATGTTGTTATCTGACGCAATACGAAACATCTCCCAGTCCACGTGATGGAAGCAGTCTTGGAGTGTGGAGTCAGCTTGGTCGGACCAGCGTTGGACAGACCTCAGCGTGGGAGCCTCTTGTTTTAGTTTCTGTCTGTAGGCAGGGATCAACAAAATGGAGTCGTGGTCAGCTTTTCCGAAAGGGGGGCGGGGCAGGGCCTTATATGCGTCGCGGAAGTTAGAGTAACAATGGTCCAAGGTCTTTCCTCCCCTGGTTGCGCAAATGTTGACCTCAATGGCAGATATATTGTGGGAGGACTATGTGAAATATTGACCTCAATGCCAGATATATTGTGGGAGGACTATGTGAAATGTTGACCTCTATAGCAGATATATAATGGGAGGACTATGTGAAATATTGACCTCTGTGGCAGATATATAATGGGAGGACTATGTGAAATATTGACCTCTATGGCAGATATATAGTGGGAGGACTATGTGAAATATTGACCTCTATAGCAGATATATTGTGAAAGGGAAAGGAAAGGGGGATTCCTAGTCAGTTGTCCAACTGAATGTATTCAACTGAGATGTGTCTTCCGCATTTAACTCAACCCCTCTAAAATGTTGAGCTCTACAACAGATATTTTGTGGGAGGGATATGTGAAATGTTGACCTCTATAGCAGATATATTGTGGGAGAACTATGTGAAATGTTGACCTCCATAGCAGTTATATAGTGGGAGGACTATGATTTGAAAATTCTGGATAATTTGAAGAACATCTATACATCTTCATCCAACCAACCTTGAGAACATTTGGGGAGAGTATTGATAAATGTAAAGAAACTGATTTAATTTGTAGCCTTGAAGAAGACACACTGCTGTTCACAAGGCCTGTAGTTTTTATAGTATCAGATTAACACTCTGGTCTGTTCTTTGTCTTGTGTTATTGGTTATCAATAAACAAAACAGACAAATAAGTAATTACTCACCTGATACTGATCATCCATTATCCAAGATGGAGAGTCATGAATAATGATCATGTGAAACAGAATGCATTAGTTATTATTGTTCATTGAATTTCTGTCTCATTACATAATTTAATGAAATACCATACATCATATTGGAATGACTGTTCATCACATTCATTACTAATGTAAATCTAGGGAAAGGCATTTAAGCAGTGCTACTATTGGAACAGTCTAAACATCACAGAATGATTCATACTGGGACATCAAACTGAATTCAAGCTGATTCCATGTTAATATTGGAGTGTGAAATGTTGACCTCAATGGCAGATATATAGTGGGAGGACTATGTGAAATATTGACCTCAATGCCAGATATATTGTGGGAGGACTATGTGAAATGTTGACCTCTATAGCAGATATATAGTGGGAGGACTATGTGAAATATTGACCTCTATGGCAGATATATAGTGGGAGAACTATGTGAAATATTGACCTCTATGGCAGATATATAGTGGGAGGGATATTGTATGTCAAATCTGGATAATTTGAAGAACATCTATACATCTTAATCCAACCTACCTTGAGAACATTTGGGGAGAGTATTGATAAATGTAAAGAAACTGATTTAATTTGTAGCCTTGAAGAAGACACACTGCTGTTCACAACTGCCAGGTCGCAGTTGCAAATGAGAACTTGTTCTCAACTAGCCTACCTGGTTAAATAAAGGTAAAATAAATAAAAAAATAAAACAAGGCCTGTAGTTTTTATAGTATCAGATTAACACTCTGGTCTGTTCTTTGTCTTGTGTTATTGGTTATCAATAAACAAAACAGACAAATAAGTAATTACTCACCCCATACTGATCATCCATTATCCAAGATGGAGAGTCATGAATAATGATCATGTAAAACAGAATGCATTAGTTATTATTGTTCATTGAATTTCTGTCTCATTACATAATTTAATGAAATACCATACATCATATTGGAATGACTGTTCATCACATTCATTACTAATGTACATCTAGGGAAAGGGATGTAAGCAGTGCTACTATTGGAACAGTCTAAACCTCACAGAATGATTCATACTGGGACATCAAACTGAATTAAAGCTGATTCCGTTTTCATTTTGGTGTGTGAAATGTTGACCTCTATAGCAGATATATAGTGGGAGGACTATGTGAAATGTTGACCTCTATGGCAGATATATAGTGGGAGGACTATGTGAAATATTGACCTCTATGGCAGATATATAATGGGAGGACTATGTGAAATATTGACCTCTATAGCAGATATATAGTGGGAGGACTATGTGAAATATTGACCTCTATGGCAGATATATAGTGGGAGGACTATGTGAAATATTGACCTCTATGGCAGATATATAGTGGGAGGACTATGTGAAATATTGACCTCCATGGCAGATATATAGTGGGAGGACTATGTGAAATATTGACCTCCATGGCAGATATATAGTGGGAGGACTATGTGAAATGTTGACCTCTATGGCAGATATATAGTGGGAGGACTATGTGAAATATTGACCTCCATGGCAGATATATAGTGGGAGGACTATGTGAAATATTGACCTCTATGGCAGATATATTGTGAAAGGGAAAGGAAAGGGGGATACCTAGTCAGTTGTCCAACTGAATGTATTCAACTGAGATGTGTCTTTCGCATTTAACTCAACCCCTCTAAAATGTTGACCTCCATAGCAGATATATTGTGGGAGATCTATGATATGACATTTCTGAAATTTATTGAAGAACATCTATACATCTTAATCCAACCTACCTTGAGAACATTTTGGGAGAGTGTTGATAAATGTAAAGAAACTGATTTAATTTGTAGCCTTGAAGAAGACACACTGCTGTTCACAAGGCCTGTAGTTTTTATAGTATCAGATTGACACTCTGGTCTGTTCTTTGTCTTGTGTTATTGGTTGTCAATAAACAAAACAGACAAATAAGTAATTACTCACATGGTGCTGATCATCCATTATCCAAGATGGAGAGTCATGAATAATGATCATGTAAAACAGAATGTATTAGTTATTATCATGACCTTCAAATCACCATCTGTCACATTATCCTCTCAAATACCATAGTGGTGTGATGTTCATCAGAGGGGTGTGAGTGTTCATCACATTCATTACTAATGACAATCAAGGGACGTGACAGTAATGTTGGAATGGTTCTAATGCTTTAGGACCAGCTCAAAGCTCAGAGTGATGGTAATATGCATTGTAACTAGTTGATATTCAGAATGAATCTAGTCTATTCATCTGTAACTCCTACTATGAACTCCTACCTACATGAGATAGTACAAGTGTTCTGTACAGGGAAAGAGACTGGTTGTTATTGTTGTTGTTTAGGTGTTTAGAAACATTACTGGAGTTCTAGAACACTTACCTTCTCTGTCCCTTAAACCCACTGTAGCCTCCTCCTTCTGTTCTCCATGGATGACCTGACAGATGTAGACTCCTATATCTGACCACCTGAAGTCTCTCAGCCTCAGAGACACGTTGCCTCTATCCAGCTCCTGGGTGATCAGACTCACTCTGCCCTCATAGCCACTCCTCTCTGTCACCTGGCCATTCTTATACAGGTAAATACACTCTGTCCCTTTAAACCACCTGATCGTCGTGGCAACAGCACTGGTGTCAGGTGAGAGGTGACAGGGGAGGGTGACCTCTTCACCAACATTAACCTCCACATTGTCTTCTGAGGTGAGTTTAAACTGATCTGTTCAGAAAGAGAGAACATTTCATGTTTAATGACATCATCTGTGTCAGGAACACAAATCCTCTCAGTACATTTATAAACACAGCTGAATTAATAACTACAACAGACATAGAACAACCAGGACCATGTCAATTCTAAAATACAACCCCACAATCCCAGACAGACAGATTAATTTGAAGGAAAGTCTATATGTCATAGAAGAATGTGATGCTACAATCTAGAATGATATTATCCCATTTGTTCCCACATCTTTCCCAGACATGCCACTATGCTAATCTTATGCCACTAGTAGCCTAACATGTCATCCATTTTGATTATTTATTTATTTAAAAGTATGTTTTATTCTTGGTCACAGTTGTGACAGAGTGCTCTGTCTATAATAACATGAACAGGTATTTACCCCTATTCCTCAACCTCAATATCTATATACCTCAGCCCACTTACCCACACACCTAAACTCAATGACCCACACACCCCAGTCCTGTTACCCCTATTCCTCAACCTCAATATCTATATACCTCAGCCCACTTACCCACACACCTAAACTCAATGACCCACACACCCCAGTCCTGTTACCCACATGCCCTAACACCCACATGCCAATACCCTCAAATGTATACTATCAAGTACAGATACAGGCATATCTAAAATAAATTATACATTTTAGAATAAATTAGAGGCACTATATTTTCCCATTAGTCAGAAATGTTTGTCAGGAAGCTGAGCACTTGGGCCAGTAACCCAAACGTCGCTGGGTTGAATCCCTGAGGAAACTAGGATAACATGTGTTGATAAGCCCTTGAGCAAGGCACTTAATCCTAATGGCTCTGGATACATATTTTATTTATTTACCGAGGCAAGTCAGTTCAGAACAAGTTCTTATTTACAATGACAGCCTACCACAGACAAACAAATTGTCCTCCACCCCTATGGGACACCCAATCATGGGAAGTTGTGATACAGCCTGGAATTGAACCAGAGTCTGTAGAGACACCTCTCACACTAAGACACAGCACCATAGATCGCTGCTCCACTCAGGAGAACAACTTATTTGTTGATATGTACAACTTTAACTTCTCTAGAGCCAGTAAAGTACAAAAGGTTTATTTTCTTCCATATTGTGTCAGACTGGATTAAATGGGTTCTATAATAAAGAGATGTTTGGAGGGAGAGGTCACTGTGGAGCAGTAGAGCTGTTTCTCACAGACACAAACTCAGCTACAACTCCTCATGTTACAAACACATTTCATCCTGACACACATTTACACATAAAGACAAATTAAACCACAAACACATTTCATTTTCAATAGTTGGTTTAGTTCTGTTCTCCCAGATACATGAAAGAAAAGTTAATCATTAATTATAGCATGGTGACTTACTATGAACTCTGGACTCTGCCATTTTAACTGCAATAAAAAGAGAAAACATTCATATTTACATCATTACCATTCATCAAATTCTCTCTTTTGCTCAATCACACAGATACAAACATCACTTCCTCTTTCTCCAGTCCTCATTGTTTTAAAACAGGACTGTTGTGTCTAGTTTGGAAAGTGAAATATACTGACATCTCCTCTTACCTTTACTGGTCTTCACGTCCTCCACTTCACATTCAAAATAGTTGATTTAAATCCATAACCACTCTAATAGTCACTATATGTGCATATCTACACGTTTTTACAGAACAATCTACACCTCAGTCCTATACTGAGACACAACTTTCACTTTCAACTTTGCACAGGTAGTTGGACATTCTGCACAATGCTGTGTCATGTGGTAGCCCCTGGCAACAGTGTTTTACCCTGTTCATCCTCAAACCCAAACCAGTATGTTCTGACCCAGCTGTAGATGTTCAGTATAGCAGCAAATCACTACAATAGGTGGCTTTTCTGCAACTGAATTCAATGTAAATGTTATATATTTATTTTGTCATGTTTTTTATTTTGAGTAAAAAATATACAAGTGATGCTAGATCTTATGTTTTACAGGTAGATATTTAAATCTGCATTTGATTCCAACTGTTTGTTTTTAAGTTAATTGCCTGTATTACCACCTGCCCTGCTTGTTCACAGCTGATCTGTCGTTCTCTATCTAGACAATATTACCATGTCGTCTTAGAAGGTTACTGGTGATTTGTCATGAACTATTTCTCATTGAGCCCCATTCAGTGAAACAGTTCATTCAGCCTCATTTACTGCTTTAAAAAAACAAAGCTGATATGGATGACTTGCTTAAACAAATGTGGTTTCTACGGACAATTGAGATGGACAAACTATGGCATAATGGGAAGACAAGCGGATAAGAGACAATCAGTAATTTAGATTAAGATATTAATGAGCGAGCCAGGAGGGACGTAGTCAATATATAAAATGGCGCCGATAGAGAGGGCGGAAGTGATTCTAGCCCCGAGGCAACATTCCAGTGTTATTTCTTACATTGTTAGCCAGACATTTTAGTGTGTTATTACATACAACCCGGAAGAAGGTGGGGTGTGTGTTTCATTTCTCAATAAAACGAGAAAACATTCATATTTACATCATTACCATTCATCAAATTCTCTCTTTTGCTCAATCACACAGATACAAACATCACTTCCTCGTTCTCCAGTCCTCATTGTTTTAAAACAGGACTGTTGTGTCTAGTTTGGAAAGTGAAATATACTGAGATCTCCTCTTACCTTTACTGGTCTTCACGTCCTCCACTTCACATTCAAAATAGTTGATTTAAATCCATAACCACTAATAGTCACTATATGTGCATTTCTACACGTTTTTACAGAACAATCTACACCTCAGTCCTATACTGAGACACAACTTTCACTTTCACCTTTGCGCAGGCACTTGGTGTGTTGCCAACTCCTCAGTAAGGAAAGGGACCGGGGCGGGGTGGGGCCCACGGCAGCACACGCTGCTCGTTGAGAAGAGTTAGAACGATGCGTGCTTTCACGTCAAAGTCTCCAAAAGTCTCCAATAACACCAGGAAAAGTCGCTAGATTTGTCGCTAGTCGCTTTTTTGAAAATGTGTCGCTAGAGGGGTCTGAATACTTGCTAAATATAACGACAACGCCGCTAAGGTGGCAACATTGAAGTGAGTCGCAAAGCCAATCACAACACCGATGGCAGTAATTTGTCAGTTCTTCCTTCACTCCAGCGAAGAGACCAATCTAAGGTTTCTAGACACGCACCCGCCTTTAAGCCCGCCCCCATCAACCGGATATCCAAACCCAAAGATGCCAAGACTTGAGAGAAAGCAATTTGAGAAATTGAGAGCGAAAACTTGACAATAACAAGTGACTATTGCTGGTGGACAATTTAATACGTTCAAAATAAATAAAAATATACGTTTGAATCACTTTTTTTTCTTACAGTTCTATATGTACTGTTTAAATAAAGGTTAAATTAAAAAAATACAAAATGTACTGTTTAAGACACACTTGCAAGCGTTCAAGTCCAATTTGTGCTCTTGACTGGCCTGTGCACTCCGCGGGACCCAGCCTCTTCTCACTCGACCATTTTCTTCTCTCAACTCAGCGTTTGCTCGAGAAATGACGTTTCATCTTTCTAGTGCTAATTCGACTTTTGAATCAGATTTGACACCATTACTGATCCGGGCTGATCAATGTTACGATATTTACACTTGACAACTTGACCTCTGGTGCTTGATTAAAGCATTGCACAATACAGATTTAAAAAAAATAAATACAACTACGATAAAAAAAAAAATCAATTTAAAATAGATGTAAGAACTATGCTGAACAGCAATATAAATGCAACATGTAAAGTGTTTGTCCCATGTTTCATGAGCTGAAAAAAAAGATCCCAGAAATTTTTCATACACACAAACAGCTCATTTCTCTCAAATGTTGTGCACTAATGTGTTTACATCCTTGTTAGTGAGCCTTTCTCCTTTGCCAAGATAATCCATCCACCAGTCAGCTGTAGCATATCAAGAAGCTGATTAAACAGCATGATCATTACACAGGTGAACCTTCTGCTGGGGACAATAAAAGGCCACTCTAAAATGTGCCGTTTTGTCACGCAGATGTCTCAAGTTTTGAGGGAGCGTGCAATTAGCATGCTGACTGGAGGAATGACCACCAGAGCTGTTGCCAGATACTTTAATGTACATTTCTGTACCATAAATCGCCTCCAATATCGTTTTAGAACATTTTGCAGTACATCCAACTGGCCACACAACCGCAGACCAGGTGTAACCACGCCAGCCCAGGACCTCCACATCCGGCTTCTTCACCTGCGGGATCTTCTGAGACCAGACACCCAGACAGCTGATGACCAAAGAATGTTTGCACAAACTGTCAGAAACCGCCTCAGGGAAGCTCATCTGCGTCCTCACCGTCCTCACCAGGGTCTTGAGCTGACTGCAGTTCGGCGTCGTAACCGACTTCAGTGGGCAAATGCTTCACCTTCGATGGCCGCTGGCCTCGCTGGAGAAGTGTGCTCTTCACGGATGAATCCCGGTATCAACTGTACCGGGCAGATGGCAGACAGCATGTATGGTGTCGTGTGGGCGAACGGTTTGCTGATGTCAACGTTGTGAACAGAGTGACCCATGGTGGTGGTGGGGTTATGGTACGGTGTTTGCTGATGTCCACGTTGTGAACAGAGTGACCCATGGTGGTGGTGGGGTTATGGTATGGGCAGGCATAAGTTACGAAAAACAAATACAATTGCATTTTATCAATGGCAATTTGAATGCACAGAGATACAGTGATGAGATCCTGAGGCTCATTGTCGTGCCATTCATCCACCTCATGTTGCAGCATGATAATGCACGGCCCCATGTCGCAAGGATCTGTACACAATTCCTGGAAGCTGAAAATGTCCCAGTTCTTCCATGGCCTGCATACTCGCCACACAAGTCACCCATTGAGCATGTTTGGGATGCTCTGGATTGATGTGTACAACAGAGTTTTCCAGTTCCTGCCAATATCCAGCAACTTCGAAACAGCCATTGAAAAGGAGTGGGACAACATTCCACAAGCCACAATCAACAGCCTGATCAACTCTATGCGAGGGAGATGTGTCTCGTTGCATGAGGCCAATGGTGGTCACACCAGATACTGATTGGTTTTCTGATCCACGCCCCTAACTTTTTATTAAGGTATCTGTGACCAACAGATGCATATCTGTATTCCCAGTCATGTGAAATCCATAGATTAGGGCCTAATGAATTTATTTCAATTGACTGTATCTCAGCAAAATCTTTTAAATTGTTGCATGTTGTGTTCATATTTTTGCTCAGTGTAATAGCTTGCTCAGCTAACACAAATATATGTCCATGTGTGGGCGTAAATACCTTGATACAGGAAGCAGTTTGACCTGAGTGATAATGATATCTCGGTTGACAACAGGTAAACCGATCTTATACAGAATAATACACCTGTCAAAATTAGGGAGGGAGGGAGATGGAGGCAGGCGGGGAGGGAGGCATGGAGACGGAAGCAGGGAGGGAGACGGAGGCAGGGAGGGAGGGGAGGGAGGGAGACGGAGGCAGGCGGGGAGGGAGGCATGGAGAAGGAGGCAGGGAGGGAGACGTAGGGAGGGAGGGAGATGGAGGCAGGCGGGGAGGGAGGCAGGGAGGGAGATGGAGGCAGGCGGGGAGGGAGGGAGGCAGGGAGGGAGGGAGATGGAGGCAGGTAGGGAGGGAGGGAGATGGAGGCAGGGAGGGAGACGGAGGCACGGAGGGAGGGAGGGAGATGGAGGCAGGGAGGGAGACGGAGGCACGGAGGGAGGGAGGGAGGGAGATGGAGGCAGGGAGGGAGACGGAGGCAGGTAGGGAGGGAGGCATGGAGAAGGAGGCAGGGAGGGAGACGGAGGCAGGTAGGGATGGAGGCATGGAGACGGAGGCAGGGAGGGAGGCGGGGAGGGAGACGGAGGCAGGGAGGGAGACGGAGGCAGGGAGGGAGGCATGGAGACAGAGGCAAGGAGGGAGGGAGGGGGAAATTAGAAAGTACCTGTCAAACCATGGAGTCATGACCAGATACCTTGACTTCAGATCATTAATGCTCATAAGGGCTTATTGTGGATATGATGTTGAGATACCAGTGTTTTCTACAATTGTCCCCTGGTCCAAGACCAGATCTAAGGGCAACGGTTTTACATGTGATAGCGTTCTTCCTTTATGCTACACAAGGAAACCAAGCCAACAGGAAATACATTTATGTACAATTCAACAACCCAAAAAATCTTGTGAAATAACAATTTAATTATACCTTACATAATTGACTTAGTCTAAACTAATAACGGATCCCAAAAGCTAACCTATGACCTTTAAGGCAAGGCTGCTGCAAACAAATCCAGTTTTATATTGTTGTGTCTGCCTTTCGTATTCCGTTTGTTCCACATCGGAGCATCTGAATTAGAGATCCGTTCCTCTGTTGAATCCTGTACAGGGAGGAAGTCTTATAGTATCTGTTGAAAGATATTAATTCATCAGGTCTTACCGGAGATGTTTGTTCTGGAAATTCTTACACAGGGACACTCAAAGTCAGTCTTAATATTAATCATTGTTTATTGACAGCAAGCTGGAGAAGTTCCAACCAAATCAATGCACCATAGTACACATGTCAATCAGGAGCTCTCCTGGGGCAGTCCCAGCAGTTTTCTTATATACAGCTATACACAGACAAATTATATGTGCATGATTTAGCATACTTAATTAATCATTACCGTTTTTTTTCATTCATGTGAATGACAAATGCTGGTTCTTAACATGTGACAGACCAATACCTCACGAGGCTTCTTCTCTCTGCGCTGAGACCTTGAAACTGAGATATCTTTCGTTCTCAAAACAAGGTCTGGGCGTACTGCCAAATTGCAGATACTGATAGTGAGAATTGGTTCAGTCAGTCACTTGCATGAACACAGACATTAGTTATAAGAAAAGCACAAACATTTCAATTCCCATTACATGTTCTAGAATGTTGTTACAGGCTTGTCATAGCAGAGATGTTCTAGAATGTTGTTACAGGCTTGTCATAGCAGAGATGTTCTAGAATGTTGTTACAGGCTTGTCATAGCAGAGATGTTCTAGAATGTTGTTACAGGCTTGTCATAGCAGAGATGTTCTAGAATGTTGTTACAGGCTTGTCATAGCAGAGATGCTCTAGAATGATGTTACAGGCTTGTCATAGCAGAGATGTTCTAGAATGTTGTTACAGGCTTGTCATAGCAGAGATGTTCTAGAATGATGTTACAGGCTTGTCATAGCAGAGATGTTCTAGGATGTTGTTACAGGCTTGTCATAGCAGAGATGTTCTAGAATTATGTTTCAGGCTTGTCATAGCAGAGATGTTCTAGAATGATGTTACAGGCTTGTCATAGCAGAGATGTTCTAGAATGTTGTTACAGGCTTGTCATAGCAGAGATGTTCTAGAATGATGTTACAGGCTTGTCATAGCAGAGATGTTCTAGGATGTTGTTACAGGCTTGTCATAGCAGAGATGTTCTAGAATTATGTTACAGGCTTGTCATAGCAGAGATGTTCTAGAATGATGTTACAGGCTTGTCATAGCAGAGATGTTCTAGAATGTTGTTACAGGCTTGTCATAGCAGAGATGTTCTAGAATGTTGTTACAGGCTTGTCATAGCAGAGATTTCCTAGAATGTTGTTACGAGCTTTGTGCATTACCCTGTAGCTCTGAAATACACTTTCTAATTGCATTGTCAGTGGAAGAAGTAAAGTTACCTGAAACTGCAGAGAAAGACAACATAGTTACATGTACTTTTTTGTCAGTACAGTCAGTTATATCATCATCACATAGTTTGTGTTATCATGTTTGGCTCAGTTCTTCAGGTTCCACTTAGTCTGTATTCTCTTGCCCATTTTAGAGTCTGGATTCAGGCAGATATATTTTGATGGTATTTTCAACTGCACCCTGTTAAGGAAAAGTACTTTAATGACAGAAATGGCCAGGTGTTTACTTACACGGTAAAATAGTACTTACATAATAATAACATATGAACTATTCAAAAGTACCACATCATAAGTTAATATGCCAAGGAAATCTAGAAACATTGTACTCAGTGTAGTGGCATATACTGTATGTTGCATAATTACATAATGACATATATTGGCATTCATATTATAGTGGCACATCACAGGCAATTTAACATATATTGGCATACATATTATAGTGGCACATCACAGGCAATTTAACATATATTGGCATTCATATTATAGTGGCACATCACAGGCAATTTAACATATATTGGCATACATATTATAGTGGCACATCACAGGCAATTTAAGTGGGATATACACTACCGGTCAAAAGTCTGGGGTCACTTAGACATTGTTAATTTCCTAAATGACTATTGTAGCTGGAAACGGCAGATTTTGTATGGAAAATCTACATAGGCGTACAGAGGCCCATTATCAGCAACCATCACCCCTGTGTTCCGATGGCACGTTGTGTTAGTTAATCCAGATTTATAATTTGAAAAGGATAATTGATCATTAGAAAACCCTTTTGGAATTATGTTAGCACAGCTGAAAACTGTTGTCCTGATTAAAGAAGCAATAAAACTGTCCTTCTTTTAGACTAGTTGAGTATCTGGAGCATCAGCATTTTTCTTTGCAACTCTGCCTAGAAGGCCAGCATCCCGGGGGTCACCTCAGACTGGTGTTTTACGGGTACTATTTAATGAAGCTGCCAGTTGAGGACTTGTGAGGCATCTGTTTCTCAAACATGACACTCTAATGTACTTGTCCTCTTGCTCAGTTATGCACCGGGTCCTCCCACTCCTCTTTCTATTCTGGTTAGAGACAGTTTGCGCTGTTCTGTGAAGGGACTAGTACACAGCGTTGTACGAGATCTTCAATTTCTTGGCAATTTCTCGCATGGAATAGCCTTCATTTCTCAGAACAAGAATAGATTGATGAGTTTCAGAAGAAAGGTCTTTGTTTTTGGCCATTTTGACCCTGTAATCGAACCCACAAATGCTGATGCTCCAGATACTCAACTAGTCTAAAGAAGGCCAGTTTTATTGCTTCTTTAATCAGGACAACAGTTTTCAGCTGTGCTAACATAATTACAAAAGGGTTTTCTAATGATCATTTAGCCTTTTTAAAATGATAAACTTGGATTAGCTAACACAACGTGCCATTGGAACACAGGAGTGATGGTTGCTGATAATGGGCCTCTGTACGCCTATGTAGATAGTCCATAAAAATCAGCCGTTTCCAGCTACAATAGTCATTTACAACATTAACAATATCTACACTCTATTTCTGATCAATTCTGAGGATATTTTAATGGTCGAAAAAATGTGCTTTTCTTTAAAAAAAAAACAAGGATATTTCTAAGTGACCCTAAACTTTTGAACGGTGGTGTACGTGCATAAGATATGTATAGTGTAAATGAGAAAAACTCACACTATCTCCACATGGTCACACATTGCACTCCTCGGATGAACGGTGGATTGGACTATGTTACTGGAATTCACACGGTCCCGTGTTTTCAGACAGAGGCAACGTTGTCTGCTGTGCATCAGGAACGCTGTGAGAAACAGGAGACAAAACGAGTCTATGGCACGTTTCAGAAACAGTACTTTAGCATGCACTCTATGGCACGTTTCAGAAACAGTACTTTAGCATGCACTCTATGGCACGTTTCAGAAACAGTACTTTAGCATGCACTCTATGGCGCGTTTCAGAAACAGTACTTTAGCATGCACTCTATGGCATGTTTCAGAAACAGTACTTTAGCATGCACTCTATGGCACGTTTCAGAAACAGTACTTTAGCATGCACTCTATGGCATGTTTCAGAAACAGTACTTTAGCATGCACTCTATGGCACGTTTCAGAAACAGTACTTTAGCATGCACTCTATGGCATGTTTCAGAAACAGTACTTTAGCATTTTGTGAATGTTATTGAGCAAACAGAAAACAGAAACACTGAAAATGGACACTATTCACATCAAGGAAGCTAAAAGTGTATATATATTTAATTTATTTGATGAATACATACTGTATACAACTGCTATAGTGTATTATTAAAACAATTACATTATGATATGAAATATTGTCGGTTATTAAAACACATCACAACATATTATAACAGCACTTCATATTTATACATTTTATTTTTTATTGTACCTTTATTTAACTAGGCAAGTCAGTTAAGAACAAATTCTTATTTTCAATGACGGCCTAGGAACAGTGGGTTAACTGCCTGTTCAGGGGCAGAACGACAGAACGACCTTGTCAGCTCGGGGATTTGAACTAGTCCAACGCTCTAACCACTAGGCTACCCTGCCGCCATATAACATATCGTATAACATATCGTATAACATATCATATAACATATCGCATAACATACTAACATATCGCATAACACATCGCACTGGTCTTACCATCAGTTGAAATCATCAGTGTCACCAAAACCACGACGACAATCAATCCCTTCATTTTGACCAGTTGATAAATCAAATCCTGAGGTCTGAAATACTACTGGCTTTTTTTTTATACCAAGGACAAATGAAGCGCACACAGTGTGTGAAGGCATTTTATAGCAGCTAGGAAAGGAACCCCCCCCCCCACCACTGGGGAACCCTGGGTAACCCTCATCATTACAGTACATTGTGTGTTTTATCTGGGCATAGAGAGAGTGACGAGATGAATGAAAGTAGAACAAACCCTTTCATGATGATCAAATATCAAATAGTGGGTGTTTATATGTTTCCTGTTTCGTACATGTACAAGTATGTGGTATGCGGGAAATATCCCAACATCACGTGAGACAACCTCGGATAGTGGGGTCACGACCCGCGTCAGTCATTGTCAGTCATTGTCCACGTATCAATTGGCCTTGAGAAATTTATTTCATTTGGAAACGTGTTGTTGGGAATGGGATATACTTTTGGGGTCCCAATTGAAACTAATCACAACTTTTCATAAAGGCTTAATGAAGGCCTTGTAACGACCTTGTATCCTCCAGAGACCCAGCATTTCAGTTTTAATCCGTATCTCTAAGGCCATACTGTGATATACTTTATTTTACATACTTTATTTATTTTGCTCCTTTGCACCCCATTATTTTTATTTCTATTTTGCACATTCTTCCACTGCAGATCGACCATTCCAGTGTTTTACTTGCTATATTGTATTTACTTTGCCACCATGGCCTTTTTTTTGCCTTTACCTCCCTTATCTCACCTCATTTGCTCACATGGTATATAGACTTGTTTATACTGTATTATTGACTGTATGTTTGTTTTACTCCATGTGTATCTCCATGTGTTGTTGAATGTGTTGAACTGCTTTGCTTTATCTTGGACAGGTCGCAATTGTAAATTGTTCTCAACTAGCCTACCTGGTTAAATAAAGGTGTTCTCAACTAGCCTACCTGGTTAAATAAAGGTGTTCTCAACTGGCCTACCTGGTTAAATAAAGGTGTTCTCAACTGGCCTACCTGGTTAAATAAAGGTGTTCTCAACTGGCCTACCTGGTTAAATAAAGGTGTTCTCAACTGGCCTACCTGGTTAAATAAAGGTGAAATAAATACAAAATAAAAAAAGGTCCTGTTGTACCTTTGAGAGGACATTCTAAACTGTTTAATGATATAACATGTGTTGTCACCATGATCCTTTTTCTCTTTCTGGTTCTTCCATTGTAATTACAAAATTACATTTTATCTAACGCAAACTTGATTAAATTAACTGAGAATTTATTTTAAAAAATCTTTACAAAAACTGTTAATTTTTCTGTCTCTTCAAGGTTTATGCCACATAGCAAAGGGGTGTGTAATTGTGTAATTATAACTTTTGTGAGTGTGATATTCAAATTGTTTCTAATAGGTAAATATTTTGAATGATCCATTTATGAAGATATCCCTCTAGTGGTGTGGGGGCTGTACTCAGCCTTGTCTCGGGATGGTAAGTTGGTGGTTGAAGATATCCCTCTAGTGGTGTGGGGGCTGTGCTTTGGCAAAGTGGGTGGGGTTATATCCTTCCTGTTTGGCCCTGTCCGGGGGTGTCCTCGGATGGGGCCACAGTGTCCTCGGATGGGGCCACAGTGTCTCCTGACCCCTCCTGTCTCAGCCTCCAGTATTTATGCTGCAGTAGTTTATGTGTCGGGGGGCTAGGGTCAGTTTGTTATATCTGGAGTACTTCTCCTGTCCTATTCGATGTCCTGTGTGAATCTAAGTGTGCGTTCTCTAATTCTCTCCTTCTCTCTTTCTTTCTCTCTCTCGGAGGACCTGAGCCCTAGGACCATGCCCCAGGACTACCTGACATGATGACTCCTTGCTGTCCCCAGTCCACCTGACCGTGCTGCTGCTCCAGTTTCAACTGTTCTGCCTTATTATTATTCGACCATGCTGGTCATTTATGAACATTTGAACATCTTGGCCATGTTCTGTTATAATCTCCACCAACAATACCCCATAATAACTCAACAAAACCGTTTTTTTTTTTACCGGAAATATCACATTTACATTAGTATTCAGACCCTTTACTCAGTACTTTGTTGAAGCACCTTTGGCATCGATTACAGCCTCGAGTCGTCTTGGGTATGACGCTACAAGCTTGGCACACCTGTATTTGGGGAGTTTCTCCCATTCTTCTCTGCTGATCCTCTCAAGCTCTGTCAGGTTGGATTGGGAGCGTCGCTGCACAGCTATTTTCAGGTCTGTCCAGAGATATTCGATTGTGTTCAAGTCCGGGCTCTTGCTGGGCCACTAAAGGACATTCAGATACTTGTCCCGAAGCCACTTCTTTGTTGTCTTGGCTGTGTGCTTAGGGTCGTTTTCCTGTTGCAAGGTGAACCTTCGCCCCAGTCTGAGGTCCGGAGTGCTCTGGAGCAGCTTTTCATTAAGGATCTCGCTGTACTTCACACCGTTCATCTTTGCCTCGATCCTGACTAGTCTCCCAGTCCCTGCCGCTAAAAAAGATCCACACAGCATGATGCTGCCACCAACATGCTTCACCGTAGGGGTGGTGTCAGGTTTCCTCCAGACGTGACGCTTGGCATGGTTGTCTTCTGGAATATTCACCCATCTCCACAGAGGAACTGGGGAGCTCTGTCAGAGTGACCATCGGTTTCTTGGTCACCTCCCTGACCAAGTACCTTCTCCCTCGATTACTCAGTTTGGCCGGGTGGCTAGCTCTAGGAAGAGTCTTGGTGGTTCCAAACTTTTTCCATTTAAGAATGATGGAGGCCACTGTGTTCTTCGGGACCTTCAATGTTGCAGACATTTTTTTGTACCCTTCCCCAGATCTGTGCCTCAACACAATCCTGTGTTGGAGCTCTACGGACAATTCCTTCAACCCCATGGCTTGGTTTTTGCTCTGACATGCACTGTCATCTGTGGGACCTTATATACAGTTGAAGTTGGAAGTTTACATACACCTTAGCCAAATACATTACAACTCAGTTTTTCACAATTCCTGACATATAATCCAAGTAAAAAATCCCTGTTTTAGGACAGTTAGGATCACCACTTTATTTTAAGAATGTGAAATGTCCGAATAGGAGTATTTCAGCTTTTATTTCTTTCATCACATTCCCAGTGGGTCAAATGTTTACGTACACTCAATTAGTATTTGGTAGCATTGCCTTTAAATTCTTTAACTTGGGTGAAACGTTTCGGGTAGCTTTCCACAAGCTTTCCACAATAAATTGGGTGAATTTTGGCCCATTCCTCCTGACAGAGCTGGTGTAACTGAGTTAGGTTTGTAGGCTTCCTTGCTCGCACAAGCTTTTTCAGTTCTGCCCACACATTTTCTATAGGATTGAGGTCAGGGCTTTGTGATGGCCCCTCCAAAACCTTAACTTTGTTGTCCTTAAGCCTTTTTGCCACAACTTTGGAAGTATGCTTGGGGTCATTGTCCATTTGGAAGACCCATTTGCGACCAAGCTTTAACTTCCTGATGTCTTGAGATGTTGCTTCAATATACAGTGCCTTGCGAAAGTATTCGGCCCCCTTGAACTTTGCGACCTTTTGCCACATTTCAGGCTTCAAACATAAAGATATAAAACTGTATTTTTTTGTGAAGAATCAACAACAAGTGGGACACAATCATGAAGTGGAACGACATTTATTGGATATTTCAAACTTTTTTAACAAATCAAAAACTGAAAAATTGGGCGTGCAAAATTATTCAGCCCCTTTACTTTCAGTGCAGCAAACTCTCTCCAGAAGTTCAGTGATGATCTCTGAATGATCCAATGTTGACCTAAATGTCTAATGATGATAAATACAATCCACCTGTGTGTAATCAAGTCTCCGTATAAATGCACCTGCACTGTGATAGTCTCAGAGGTCCGTTAAAAGTGCAGAGAGCATCATGAAGAACAAGGAACACACCAGGCAGGTCCGAGATACTGTTGTGAAGAAGTTTAAATACGGATTTGGATACAAAAAGATTTCCCAAGCTTTAAACATCCCAAGGAGCACTGTGCAAGCGATAATATTGAAATGGAAGGAGTATCAGACCACTGCAAATCTACCAAGACCTGGCCGTCCCTCTAAACTTTCAGCTCATACAAGGAGAAGACTGATCAGAGATGCAGCCAAGAGGCCCATGATTACTCTGGATGAACTGCAGAGATCTATAGCTGAGGTGGGAGACTCTGTCCATAGGACAACAATCAGTCGTATATTGCACAAATCTGGCCTTTATGGAAGAGTGGCAAGAAGAAAGCCATTTCTTAAAGATATCCATAAAAAGTGTCATTTAAAGTTTGCCACAAGCCACCTGGGAGACACACCAAACATGCGTAAGAAGGTGCTCTGGTCAGATGAAACCAAAATTGAACTTTTTGGCAACAATGCAAAACGTTATGTTTGGCGTAAAAGCAACACAGCTCATCACCCTGAACACACCATCCCCACTGTCAAACATGGTGGTGGCAGCATCATGGTTTGGGCCTGCTTTTCTTCAGCAGGGACAGGGAAGATGGATCAAATTGATGGGGAGATGGATGGAGCCAAATACAGGACCATTCTGGAAGAAAACCTGATGGAGTCTGCAAAAGACCTGAGACTGGGACGGAGATTTGTCTTCCAACAAGACAATGATCCAAAACATAAAGCAAAATCTACAATGGAATGGTTCAAAAATAAACATATCCAGGTGTTAGAATGGCCAAGTCAAAGTCCAGACCTGAATCCAATCGAGAATCTGTGGAAAGAACTGAAAACTGCTGTTCACAAATGCTCTCCATCCAACCTCACTGAGCTCGAGCTGTTTTGCAAGGAGGAATGGGAAAAAATTTCAGTCTCTCGATGTGCAAAACTGATAGAGACATACCCCAAGCGACTTACAGCTGTAATCGCAGCAAAAGGTGGCGCTACAAAGTATTAACTTAAGGGGGCTGAATAATTTTGCACGCCCAATTTTTCAGTTTTTGAAATGTTAAAAAAGTTTGAAATATCCAATAAATGTCGTTCCACTTCATGATTGTGTCCCACTTGTTGTTGATTCTTCACAAAAAAATACAGTTTTATATCTTTATGTTTGAAGCCTGAAATGTGGCAAAAGGTCACAAAGTTCAAGGGGGCCGAATACTTTCGCAAGGCACTGTATCCACATAATTTTTTCTCCTCATGATGCCATCTATTTTGTGAAGTGCACCAGTCTCTCCTGTAGCAAAGCACCCCCACAACATGATGCTGCCACCCCCGTGCTTCACGGTTGGAATGGTGTTCTTCGGCTTGCAAGCCTCCCCCTTTTTCCTCCAAACATAACAATGGTCATTATGGCCAAACAGTTCTGTTTTTGTTTCATCAGACCAGAGGACATTTTTCCAAAAAGTACAATCTTTGTCCCCATGTGCAGTTGCAAACCGTAGTCTAGCTTTTTTTATGGCAGTTTTGGAGCAGTGGCTTCTTCCTTGCTGAGGGCCTTTTAGGTTATGTAGATATAGGACTCGTTTTACTGTGGATATAGATATTTTTGTACCTGTTTCCTCCAGCATCTTCACAAGGTCCTTTGCTGTTGTTCTGGGATTGATTTGCACTTTTCGCACCAATGTACGTTCATCTCTAGGAGACAGAACGCGTCTCCTTCCTAAGCGGTATGACAGCTGTGTGGTCCCATGGTGTTTATACTTGTGTACTTGTCACAACTTCCGCCGAAGTCGGTCCCTCTCCTTCTTCGGGCGGTGTTCGGCGGTCGACGTCACCGACCTTCTAGCCATCACTGATCCATTTTTCATTTTCCATTGGTTTTGTCTTCCTTCACACCTGGTTCCAATCCCATCAATTACATGTTGTGTATTTAACCCTCTGTTTCCCCTCATGTCTTGGTCGGAGATTGTTTGATTGTATGTTTGTGTATTATGTGTTGGTGCACGACGGGTTTTGTACCCACTTTTTAATTATTTTGGTTTAGGAGTTTTGTGAAGCACTGATTAAACAACTCAGTTTATACCAAGTTTGATTCTCCTGCACCTGACTTCCCTGCTACCAACACACACCCATTACAGTACTATTGCTTGTACAGATGAACGTGGTACCTTCAGGCATTTGGAAATTGCTCCCAAGGATGAACCAGACTTGTGGAGGTCTACAATTCTTTTTCTGAAGTCTTGGCTGATTTCATTTGATTTTCCCATGATGTCAAGCAAAGAGGCACTGAGTCTGAAGGTAGGCCTTAAAATACATCCACAGGTACACCTCCAATTGCCTCAAATTATGTCCATTAGCCTATCAGAAGCTTCTAAAGCCATGACATCATTTTCTGGAATCTTCCAAGCTGTTTAAAGGCACAGTCAACTTAGTTTATATAAACTTCTGACCCACTAGAATTGTGATACAGTGAATTATAAGTGAAATCATCTGTCTGTAAACAATTGTTGGACAAATGACTTGTCATGCACAAAGTAGATGTCCTAACTGACCAAACTATAATTTGGTTAACAAGAAATGTGTGGAGTGGTTGAAAAGCAAGTTTTAATGACTCCAACAGAAGTGTATGTAAACTTCCGACTTCAACTGTACACAGGTGTGTGTCTTTCCAAATCATGTCCAATCAATTGAATTTACCACAAGTGGACACAAATCAAGTTGTAGAAACATCTCAATGATGATCAATCGAAAACAGGATGCACCTGAGCTCAATTTCAAGTCTAATAGCAAAGAGTCTGAATACTTATGTAAATAAGGTATTTAACGTTTTTTTATGTTTTTATGCAAACATATCTAAAATACCGTTTTCGCTTTGCCATTATGTGGTATTGTGTGTAGATTGCTGAGAATTTTGTATTTTTTTAAGTTATACATTTTAGAATAAAGCTGTAACGTAGTAAAATGTGCAAAAAGGTCAAGGGGTCTGAATACTTTCCAACGGTCAAGGGGTCTGAATACTTTCCAACGGTCAAGGGGTCTGAATACTTTCCAACGGTCAAGGGGTCTGAATACTTTCCAACGGTCAAGGGGTCTGAATACTTTCCAAAGGTCAAGGGGTCTGAATACTTTCCAACGGTCAAGGGGTCTGAATACTTTCCAACGGTCAAGGGGTCTGAATACTTTCCAACGGTCAAGGGGTCTGAATACTTTCCAACGGTCAAGGGGTCTGAATACTTTCCAACGGTCAAGGGGTCTGAATACTTTCCAACGGTCAAGGGGTCTGAATACTTTCCAACGGTCAAGGGGTCTGAATACTTTCCAAAGGTCAAGGGGTCTGAATACTTTCCAACGGTCAAGGGGTCTGAATACTTTCCAACGGTCAAGGGGTCTGAATACTTTCCAACGGTCAAGGGGTCTGAATACTTTCCAACGGTCAAGGGGTCTGAATACTTTCCAACGGTCAAGGGGTCTGAATACTTTCCAACGGTCAAGGGGTCTGAATACTTTCCAACGGTCAAGGGGTCTGAATACTTTCCAAAGGTCAAGGGGTCTGAATACTTTCCAACGGTCAAGGGGTCTGAATACTTTCCAAAGGTCAAGGGGTCTGAATACTTTCCAAAGGTCAAGGGGTCTGAGTACTTTCCAACGGTCAAGGGGTCTGAATACTTTCCAAAGGTCAAGGGGTCTGAATACTTTCCAAAGGTCAAGGGGTCTGAATACTTTCCAACGGTCAAGGGGTCTGAATACTTTCCAACGGTCAAGGGGTCTGAATACTTTCCAAAGGTCAAGGGGTCTGAATACTTTCCAAAGGTCAAGGGGTCTGAATACTTTCCAACGGTCAAGGGGTCTGAATACTTTCCAAAGGTCAAGGGGTCTGAATACTTTCCAAAGGTCAAGGGGTCTGAATACTTTCCAAAGGTCAAGGGGTCTGAATACTTTCCAAAGGTCAAGGGGTCTGAATACTTTCCAAAGGTCAAGGGGTCTGAATACTTTCCAACGGTCAAGGGGTCTGAATACTTTCCAAAGGTCAAGGGGTCTGAATACTTTCCAAAGGTCAAGGGGTCTGAATACTTTCCAAAGGTCAAGGGGTCTGAATACTTTCCAAAGGTCAAGGGGTCTGAATACTTTCCAAAGGTCAAGGGGTCTGAATACTTTCCAAAGGTCAAGGGGTCTGAATACTTTCCAAAGGTCAAGGGGTCTGAGTACTTTCCAACGGTCAAGGGGTCTGAATACTTTCCAAAGGTCAAGGGGTCTGAATACTTTCCAAAGGTCAAGGGGTCTGAATACTTTCCAAAGGTCAAGGGGTCTGAATACTTTCCAACGGTCAAGGGGTCTGAATACTTTCCAACGGTCAAGGGGTCTGAGTACTTTCCAACGGTCAAGGGGTCTGAATACTTTCCAAAGGTCAAGGGGTCTGAATACTTTCCAAAGGTCAAGGGGTCTGAGTACTTTCCAACGGTCAAGGGGTCTGAATACTTTCCAAAGGTCAAGGGGTCTGAATACTTTCCAACGGTCAAGGGGTCTGAATACTTTCCAAAGGTCAAGGGGTCTGAATACTTTCCAAAGGTCAAGGGGTCTGAATACTTTCCAAAGGTCAAGGGGTCTGAGTACTTTCCAAAGGTCAAGGGGTCTGAATACTTTCCAAAGGTCAAGGGGTCTGAATACTTTCCAAAGGTCAAGGGGTCTGAATACTTTCCAACGGTCAAGGGGTCTGAATACTTTCCAACGGTCAAGGGGTCTGAATACTTTCCAACGGTCAAGGGGTCTGAATACTTTCCAAAGGTCAAGGGGTCTGAATACTTTCCAAAGGTCAAGGGGTCTGAATACTTTCCAACGGTCAAGGGGTCTGAATACTTTCCAAAGGTCAAGGGGTCTGAATACTTTCCAACGGTCAAGGGGTCTGAATACTTTCCAAAGGTCAAGGGGTCTGAATACTTTCCAACGGTCAAGGGGTCTGAATACTTTCCAAAGGTCAAGGGGTCTGAATACTTTCCAAAGGTCAAGGGGTCTGAGTACTTTCCAACGGTCAAGGGGTCTGAATACTTTCCAAAGGTCAAGGGGTCTGAATACTTTCCAAAGGTCAAGGGGTCTGAATACTTTCCAACGGTCAAGGGGTCTGAATACTTTCCAACGGTCAAGGGGTCTGAATACTTTCCAAAGGTCAAGGGGTCTGAATACTTTCCAAAGGTCAAGGGGTCTGAATACTTTCCAAAGGTCAAGGGGTCTGAATACTTTCCAACGGTCAAGGGGTCTGAATACTTTCCAAAGGTCAAGGGGTCTGAATACTTTCCAAAGGTCAAGGGGTCTGAATACTTTCCAAAGGTCAAGGGGTCTGAATACTTTCCAAAGGTCAAGGGGTCTGAATACTTTCCAAAGGTCAAGGGGTCTGAATACTTTCCAACGGTCAAGGGGTCTGAATACTTTCCAAAGGTCAAGGGGTCTGAATACTTTCCAAAGGTCAAGGGGTCTGAATACTTTCCAAAGGTCAAGGGGTCTGAATACTTTCCAAAGGTCAAGGGGTCTGAGTACTTTCCAACGGTCAAGGGGTCTGAATACTTTCCAAAGGTCAAGGGGTCTGAATACTTTCCAAAGGTCAAGGGGTCTGAATACTTTCCAAAGGTCAAGGGGTCTGAATACTTTCCAACGGTCAAGGGGTCTGAATACTTTCCAACGGTCAAGGGGTCTGAGTACTTTCCAACGGTCAAGGGGTCTGAATACTTTCCAAAGGTCAAGGGGTCTGAATACTTTCCAAAGGTCAAGGGGTCTGAGTACTTTCCAACGGTCAAGGGGTCTGAATACTTTCCAAAGGTCAAGGGGTCTGAATACTTTCCAACGGTCAAGGGGTCTGAATACTTTCCAAAGGTCAAGGGGTCTGAATACTTTCCAAAGGTCAAGGGGTCTGAATACTTTCCAAAGGTCAAGGGGTCTGAGTACTTTCCAAAGGTCAAGGGGTCTGAATACTTTCCAAAGGTCAAGGGGTCTGAATACTTTCCAAAGGTCAAGGGGTCTGAATACTTTCCAACGGTCAAGGGGTCTGAATACTTTCCAACGGTCAAGGGGTCTGAATACTTTCCAACGGTCAAGGGGTCTGAATACTTTCCAACGGTCAAGGGGTCTGAATACTTTCCAACGGTCAAGGGGTCTGAATACTTTCCAACGGTCAAGGGGTCTGAATACTTTCCAACGGTCAAGGGGTCTGAATACTTTCCAACGGTCAAGGGGTCTGAATACTTTCCAAAGGTCAAGGGGTCTGAATACTTTCCAACGGTCAAGGGGTCTGAATACTTTCCAAAGGTCAAGGGGTCTGAATACTTTCCAACGGTCAAGGGGTCTGAATACTTTCCAACGGTCAAGGGGTCTGAATACTTTCCAACGGTCAAGGGGTCTGAATACTTTCCAAAGGTCAAGGGGTCTGAATACTTTCCAAAGGTCAAGGGGTCTGAATACTTTCCAAAGGTCAAGGGGTCTGAATACTTTCCAAAGGTCAAGGGGTCTGAATACTTTCCAAAGGTCAAGGGGTCTGAATACTTTCCAACGGTCAAGGGGTCTGAATACTTTCCAAAGGTCAAGGGGTCTGAATACTTTCCAACGGTCAAGGGGTCTGAATACTTTCCAACGGTCAAGGGGTCTGAATACTTTCCAACGGTCAAGGGGTCTGAATACTTTCCAACGGTCAAGGGGTCTGAATACTTTCCAAAGGTCAAGGGGTCTGAATACTTTCCAAAGGTCAAGGGGTCTGAATACTTTCCAACGGTCAAGGGGTCTGAATACTTTCCAAAGGTCAAGGGGTCTGAATACTTTCCAAAGGTCAAGGGGTCTGAATACTTTCCAAAGGTCAAGGGGTCTGAATACTTTCCAACGGTCAAGGGGTCTGAATACTTTCCAACGGTCAAGGGGTCTGAATACTTTCCAACGGTCAAGGGGTCTGAATACTTTCCAACGGTCAAGGGGTCTGAATACTTTCCAACGGTCAAGGGGTCTGAATACTTTCCAACGGTCAAGGGGTCTGAATACTTTCCAACGGTCAAGGGGTCTGAATACTTTCCAACGGTCAAGGGGTCTGAATACTTTCCAACGGTCAAGGGGTCTGAATACTTTCCAACGGTCAAGGGGTCTGAATACTTTCCAAAGGTCAAGGGGTCTGAATACTTTCCAAAGGTCAAGGGGTCTGAATACTTTCCAAAGGTCAAGGGGTCTGAATACTTTCCAAAGGTCAAGGGGTCTGAATACTTTCCAAAGGTCAAGGGGTCTGAATACTTTCCAACGGTCAAGGGGTCTGAATACTTTCCAAAGGTCAAGGGGTCTGAATACTTTCCAAAGGTCAAGGGGTCTGAATACTTTCCAAAGGTCAAGGGGTCTGAATACTTTCCAACGGTCAAGGGGTCTGAATACTTTCCAACGGTCAAGGGGTCTGAATACTTTCCAACGGTCAAGGGGTCTGAATACTTTCCAACGGTCAAGGGGTCTGAATACTTTCCAAAGGTCAAGGGGTCTGAATACTTTCCAACGGTCAAGGGGTCTGAATACTTTCCAAAGGTCAAGGGGTCTGAATACTTTCCAACGGTCAAGGGGTCTGAATACTTTCCAACGGTCAAGGGGTCTGAATACTTTCCAACGGTCAAGGGGTCTGAATACTTTCCAAAGGTCAAGGGGTCTGAATACTTTCCAACGGTCAAGGGGTCTGAGTACTTTCCAACGGTCAAGGGGTCTGAGTACTTTCCAACGGTCAAGGGGTCTGAGTACTTTCCAACGGTCAAGGGGTCTGAGTACTTTCCAACGGTCAAGGGGTCTGAATACTTTCCAACGGTCAAGGGGTCTGAGTACTTTCCAACGGTCAAGGGGTCTGAGTACTTTCCAACGGTCAAGGGGTCTGAGTACTTTCCAACGGTCAAGGGGTCTGAATACTTTCCAACGGTCAAGGGGTCTGAGTACTTTCCAACAACACTGTAATTTGTTTCCCATTAATAGGAAACACCAGGATGAATTTCTTGGCACAGCGGAGTTCATCGGATGAGTCAGTTCCCCTGGAATGTTTGAAACAGTAATTTCCCCCTTCAGTGCAGGACGTCATGTTGTACAATAGGCCTACAGTGTGCGTCTCCCGTTTCCAAATCTAATAATTAAATGGTTGTATTCAAGACAAAGTCATTTCTATTGATTTCAGTTTGTCAGTGTCAGCCGTGTAGGCGTCCTTTTTGTAGTGGGCTATGAAAGATTCTGATCATGTCTCCGTTACATGTCAAATGTCGCATAATTTCATGAAAAGTGTTTATACAATGTTTTCCCGTATCCTCCTAAAGACTGTTCCTCTGGGGCGGAGTTCCCCAAACATGAACCTCATGCGCTGTGTCTATGATGTATTTCATTCTTTTGGTTTAGACTGGGACCATCAGCCTGTTTTTGTGAGTGGTGTTACAGGTTGTTGTAACTTGTGTATTTGTGCTACTTAATTGTCAATAGGCCACTAACGGTTCAGAGGAAATGTGTGGTTATTCTTGGTCACATTTATGTTATGTGTTAAATTTTCACTGAATTAGGTCGGGATATGTTTTGTTAGAAAATGTTGGCCCAGTCACTTTTACACAGCAATTTCTGCATACGCCACACTTGGACATCAGAATTCAATATGTTTTTTCACCTTCTGTCCCCATCTACTGTTATGCTACATGTTTCATATTTATTATCAACCGAGTCCTAACGGACATTGCACAAACAATACAAAGAAAATACCCATATTTCTTTAAATATATATACAGCACCTGTCACGTTCTGACCTTTATTTCCTTTGTTTTGTCATTATTTAGTATGGTCAGGGCGTGAGTTGGGGTGGGCAGTCTATGATTTGGGTATTTCTATGTTTGGGCCTAGTATGGTTCTCAATCAGAGGCAGGTGTCATTAGTTGTCTCTGATTGAGAATCATACTTAGGTAGCCTGGGTTTCAGTGTTTGTTTGTGGGTGATTGTCTATGTTGATTTCTTGTGTCAGCACAGTTCTCATTAGCTTCACGGTTGTTATTTCGGTTATTGTTTTGTATAGGGTTTCAGTGTTCAGTGTTTTCTGTATTAAAATTAATGATGAACACATACCACGCCGCATTTCGGTCCTCCGATCCATCTCGCCTCTCCTCTTCAGATGAAGAGGAGGACGACCGTGACAGCACCAGACAAAAGTTTGGACACACCTACTCATTTCAGGGTTTTTCTTTATTTTTTTACTATTTTCTACATTGTAGAATAATAGTGAAGACATCAAAACTATGAAATAACACATATGGAATCATGTAGTAACCAAAAAAAGTGTTCAACAAATCAAAATATATTTTATATTTGAGATTCTTTAAAGTAGCCACCCTTTGTCTTGATGACAGCTTTGCACACTCTTGGCATTCTCTCAACCAGCATCACCTGGAATGCTTGAAGGAGTTCCCACATATGCTGAGCACTTGTTGGCTGCTTTTCCTTCACTCTGCGGTCCAATTCATCCCAAACCATCTAAATTGGGTTGAGGTCAGGTGATTGTGGAGGACAAGTCATCTGATGTAGCAATCCATCACTCTCCTTCTTGGTCAAATAGCCCTCACACAGCCTGGAAGTGGGTTGGGTCATTGCCCTGTTGAAAAAGAAATGATAGTCCCACAAAGTGCAAACCAGATAGGATGGCGTTTCGCTGCAGAATGCTGTGGTAGCCATGCTGGTTAAGTGTGCCTTGAATACTAAATTAATCACAGACAGTGTCACCAGCAAAGCATCCCCACACCATCACACCTCCTCCTCCATGCTTCACGGTGGAAACCATATATGAATGAGTTTACCTACTCTACGCCTCACAAAGACACAGCGGTTGGAACCAAAAATCTCAAATTTGGACTCATCAGACCAAAGGACAGATTTCCCCTTGTCTAATGTCCATTTCTAATGTCCATTTCTCGTGTTTCTTGGCCCAAGCAAGTCTCTTCTTCTTATTGGTGTCCGTTAGTAGTGTAGTGTTATCTTTGCAGCAATTTGACCATGAAGGCCTGATTCAAGCAGTCCCCTCTGAACAGTTGATGTTGAGATGTGTCTGTTACTTGAACTCTGTGAAGCATTTATTTGGGCTGCAATCTGAGGTGCAGTTAACTCTAATTAACTTATCCTCTGCAGCAGAGGTTACTCTGGGTCTTCCTTTCCTGTGGCGGTCCTCATGAGAGACAGTTTCATCATAGCGCTTGATGGTTATTGCGACTGCACTTGAAGAATCTTTAAAAGTTCTTGAAATGTTCTGGATTGACTGACCTTCATGTCTTAACGTAATAATGGACTGTCATTTCTCTTTGCTTATTTGAGCTGTTCTTGCCATAATATGGACTTGGTCTTTTACCAAACAGGCCTATCTTCTGTATACAACCTCTACCTTGTCACAACACAACTGATTGGCTCAAATTAACTTTTAACAAAGCATATCTGTTCATTGAAATGCATTCCAGGTGCCTACCACATGAAGCTGGTTGAGAGAATGTCACGAGTTTGGAAAACTGTCATCAAGGCTAAGGGTGGCTACTTTGAAGAATCTAGAAAATAGTAAAATGTAGAAAATAGTACAAATAAAGAAAAACCCTTGAATGAGTAGGTGTGTCCAAACTTGTACTGTATATTTACAGTATGTTTCTTTTCACCACAAACACTTATGTGGTGAAAAAAATATATAATAATAAACAATTAAAAATTCCTGGATCTCAGGCGGCTGTCATGCTTTATTTTTTTAACCTTTATTTAACCAGGCAAGTCAGTTAAGAAGAGTGTAGAGGTGGCAGGGTAGCCTAGTGGTTAGAGCGTTGGACTAGTAACCGCAAGGTTGCAAGTTCAAACCACCGAGCTGATAAGGTACAAATCTGTCGTTCTGCCCCTGAACAGGCAGTTAACCCACTGTTCCTAGACCGTCATTGAAAACAAGAATTTGTTCTTAATTGACTTGCCTAGTAAAATAAATAAATTGGAATGCTATAAAGTCCAAAAGTTATCGGCAGAGTTAAAAAGTTGGCAATGTATGACATTGTAAATGTCCTTTTAATCCGTCTTCAATGCATATTTCAAGACATGACATATGAGGGTGCAGTGAGATACTCGACCCGGTTGGACCAGGGGTGTAAAACTCAATGAGCGCAAGGGCCATATATTGAGAGAAAAAAAAACGAATTCGCAGGCCAGACATAGCCCAGTATGTTATTATGTATAACGTGGATACAACTGCGATCCAAACTGGCCATTGTTCTATTAGATGAAAATATGTCCCTTTATAAATATACACTGACTGCTGTATAAAGCATTATTTTTACATATTAAAATAAGATATCAATAATATTTGTCCAGCCTTTGCCGCTATGCTTTCAGATGTCCATAATATGCTGCGACCCTAATCAAATAGTATTTAATGATCTCCAAGTAACAAAAACGTTGCTAGGTTATTGGAACATTTAAACTTAAAATATGGTTATATATTTTTTTTGCACTGTGGGGATCACTGGTACGATTGAACGCAACATTGTTGTATGGTGCACTTAAAATGTATTGTAGTTGGGGTGCCAGCCTAGGCTACTGCTCAAAATGTATTGTAGTTGAGGTGCCAGCCTAGGCTACTGCTCAAAATGTATTGTAGTTGGGGTGCCAGCCTAGGCTATTGCTCAAAATGTATTGTAGTTGGGGTGCCAGCCTAGGCTATTGCTCAAAATGTATTGTAGTTGAGGTGCCAGCCTAGGCTACTGCTCAAAATGTTGCCGTAGTTGAGGTGCCAGCCTAGGCTACTGCTCAAAATGTATTGTAGTTGGGGTGCCAGCCTAGGCTACTGCTCAAAATGTTGCCGTAGTTGAGGTGCCAGCCTAGGCTACTGCTCAAAATGTATTGTAGTTGAGGTGCCAGCCTAGGCTACTGCTCAAAATGTATTGTAGTTGAGGTGCCAGCCTAGGCTACTGTTCAAAATGTATTGTAGTTGAGTTGCCAGCCTAGGCTACTGTTCAAAATGTATTGTAGTTGGGGTGCCAGCCTAGGCTACTGTTCAAAATGTATTGTAGTTGAGGTGCCAGCCTAGGCTACTGCTCAAAATGTTGCCGTAGTTGAGGTGCCAGCCTAGGCTACTGTTCAAAATGTTGCCGTAGTTGAGGTGCCAGCCTAGGCTACTGCTCAAAATGTTGCAGGTTTTGTATTTTGGTTATTCATTGTCAAGCTTTAAAAACCGAAGCCAAGACTGCAACATGTTAATAGCCAAGCTAGGACTGTGTCTGTACACTTTCCCCTCTACTGCGCCAGGTAAACAACACACACGAAAGCAGCTGATTGATGTTGAATTCACCGACGCGAGCTGCATCAGGCTGTAATTTCATACTCAACTGTTGACTAATTTATACTCGCTTGTGTGTCCCATCGTCCTTTAGTAGTAAAGTAAACCTACCTGCGTGTGAACCCTTTATCTTATAACTTTTTGACAACCATGATGACGTTTTCTGTAGGCTACAGCAACGATCCGTTGGAATCGTAACTTGGCACGGACATTTAGCCTACAAGTTAAAACTTCGGTCCGGTAGAAGATTCGGTCAGTGCCATTAGTGATGATATGATACAGCGCAGTGGCTGGCTAGTGTGTGTGTGTGTGTGTGTGGCAATGCACTACCGTTTGGCGTGCAGCACATTGGCATTGCTCGCTGTGACTTGTAGCGCAGCGGAACATCCTCAGCTCCGCCAACCACCGGCTGTATGGAAGCATGCCAAAATGAATTGAAGACCCAAATCATAGCGCGGGCCGGATAGAAATGTGTTACGGGACGATACATTTGGGTTGGACTTTTCTGGTCAATCATCTTGAAAAAACATCTACCTAAAAAAAAAAATCTCATTTTTTTACACAAATGAAAAGTTCAACTGCTTTATCTAAATGTTGAAAGTGTGTGGGCGACAGAGAGAAACCAAACCGTGCAGTTTGAGGACATGTGGCTGAGAGTGATGCGGGCGCTGGAGATGGGGGAATGGGCAGGGGTGACGTGAATGTTTCTGTGCATCTGTATGCTGTCGTTTGTATGTTTTTATATTGTACAACATTAAAAGGATACTTGTCAAATCTACAGTATTCAGGTTACAGCTCCACGGAAGCTGCATCACATGCTAATCACAAATACCAACCATAAACAAGTCTAATGTATTGTGTTTTTGTCAGAAGTCTGTCTCCTGGATAAAAGTACAAGGACTTTTAGATCAATATTGTATATGTGTAACCGATGTGAAGTGGCTAGCTAGTTAGCAGTGGTGCGCGCTAAATAGCGTTTCAATGGGTCCCTGGTTCGGGCCGGGGTGAGGGACGGTCTAAAGTTATGTTACATATGCATCAACTTAATTGATTAACCTAATCAATAAGAGACATGCGTTGTTAGTAGTCTACTGGAGAACAGCTGAGTGAGTTAAAGCTGATGAGGTGGAAAAGGGCCCCATTTCCAGCGTCTTTCTTTGAAACAAACTCAACTGAAAGTCAAATGGAATAAAGTTCCCTCCTTTTACTGAAGGAATGGAGTTTGTTCTTACGCCTGATTGGCTTAAACGGGACTGTCTTTCATTTGGCAGGGAAACTGTTTTGATTTCAGGAAAGCAGGGGTGTGTGTGTGTGTGTGTGTGTGTGTGTGTGTGTGTGTGTGTGTGTGTGTGTGTGTGTGTGTGTGTGTGTGTGTGTGTCTCTTAAAACACCAACAGCTGTGTGGCAGAGGGAAAACAGTAGAGACTCAAAAGGACAGTAGTTTCACTTCTCAAAAGGTCTACCTCCGACTTCTACCTTTTCACCGATGTCTCCAATCTGGTGCAATCAACTACACCCCAAAAAATAATTTACACATGATCCCTGTCAAACAACATATGATTAAGTATAGGAGAGTAGTGGACTTGTTCTAGTTTATTAGTAACACAGAAGAATCTGCTACAGTTCCACTGGGTCCATTTACCCGAAGCAAAGAACCAACCAGACATCGAAGTTGATTTAGGAAATGTTGTTTTAATACACGGTTCAACAAGGACGACGACAGTAGAGGCCTAAAGTGGTAAAAACACTCAAAATAGTTTTTAAAAGGTTTAAACGACATCAAGTGGTTATAGGTATGAGTATGAGGACGTTAAAGATTATAAAGCTGTGGTAGTAAACAGGAAGTGGAAACACTGTCTAACGAAGTCCAGAGACTTACGGAACTATGTGTGTGTGTGTACACGTTAAACAGCCAAAGGTTGGTTAGATACACATAGCTCTACTCCAATAAAACACTTATTTTTTTTTTGCTTTTAAATTCATTTCAACATCTGTTTGTGAGTGAGGAGTTAGTTTGGAGGTATCAAAAAAGGTAGAAAGAGACATGATTTCCCCCCTCTACTCTCTTTGTCCTGATTAAAAGAATCAGCTAGTGTTAGCCCTGTAAGTGAGTAGAGATACCTAGTGAAGGCACTACAAATAGAGAACTGTTACAACCTGACAACCACCGCATCTACAGAGAGACACACTCCTCCAAAAACAAACCACACAGGAACACTGATAATGAATGACTACACTGCTAATTCACACATCTTGCGCTGATTCAACGAGACAAGAAACAAAAAGAGATGCAAAGACTAATTGCATTTGGCACAAAAGTTCTTTAAAAGAGGTTTATAACCAACTCTCTTTCTCGAACCCTCACGGTACGCTCTCACTGACTCAAAAAAAACTGAAGTGCGGCCATCTTGGATTTCACCCTCAAAACCAAATCCCGATCCAGACATTTTTAACACTGATAATGCCTTGAAGAAGTGAGGCCAGGATATATTTCATATCCATGGACAGAAGGCTGATTGGTCCGTAATACTGATATAGGTGGGAAAGTTACACTGCTTGTGTTCTTGCTGGACACAGTGTTTTGACATCATGTTTAAAAGGCAGAAAATAAAACGACAGAAATACACATCACACGTGTGAACAGTACAGTGCACACACACCTTGGCGTACAGTTCACGTGCACACACACACACACACACAAAATGGCACATATCACGCATCATATCAACAGGGGTAAAAGTGGTTTGAGGTATTGACATAAATGACCCATCTAGTTTACCTCTTGTTTTAGAACAATCCAAGAGGATGAATCCTCTCAGCCCTTTCAATCCAAGATGGTAGGAAACTGAATAATTCTATCACACCCGTCTGAAATAAAACCTGAGGCATGGATGACAGCATTCTATCCCTTAGCTTGTAACAGAGATACCAAAGAATTGGTGACGCTAAGAGAAATGGAGGGAGTATGTTAGAGACACCAACAGAGTTCTACATCCCTTATATGAGGGCTGTCCAACCCTCTTCCTGGAGATCTACCGCCCCTGTGGGTTGTCAGTCCAACCCTCTTCCTGGAGATCTACCGCCCCTGTGGGTTGTCAGTCCAACCCTCTTCCTGGAGATCTACCGCCCCTGTAGGTTGTCAGTCCAACCCTCTTCCTGGAGATCTACCGCCCCTGTAGGTTGTCAGTCCAACCCTCTTCCTGGAGATCTACCGCCCCTGTAGGTTGTCAGTCCAACCCTCTTCCTGGAGATCTACCGTCCCTGTGGGTTGTCAGTTTAACCCTCTTCCTGGAGATCTACCATCCCTGTGGGTTGTCAGTCCAACCCTCTTCCTGGAGATCTACCGCCCCTGTGGGTTGTCAGTCCAACCCTCTTCCCGGAGATCTACCGCCCCTGTGGGTTGTCAGTCCAACCCTCTTCCCGGAGATCTACCGCCCCTGTGGGTTGTCAGTCCAACCCTCTTCCCGGAGATCTACCGCCCCTGTGGGTTGTCAGTCCAACCCTCTTCCTGGAGATCTACCGCCCCTGTGGGTTGTCAGTCCAACCCTCTTCCTGGAGATCTACCGCCCCTGTGGGTTGTCAGTCCAACCCTCTTCCTGGAGATCTACCGCCCCTGTAGGTTGTCAGTCCAACCCTCTTCCTGGAGATCTACCGTCCCTGTGGGTTGTCAGTTTAACCCTCTTCCTGGAGATCTACCGTCCCTGTAGGTTGTCAGTCCAACCCTCTTCCTGGAGATCTACCGCCCCTGTGGGTTGTCAGTCCAACCCTAATTTAACACACCTGATTATATTAATTAGCTGCTCAACAAAGACGTTAACAAGCTGAATCAGAACCGCTAAATTAGGGTTGGACTGAAAACCTACAGGACAGTAGATCTCCAGGAAGAGGGTTGGACTGACAACCTACAGGACAGTAGATCTCCAGGAAGAGGAGTCCGAAAACCTACAGGACAGTAGATCTCCAGGAAGAGGGTTGGACTGAAAACCTACAGGACAGTAGATCTCCAGGAAGAGGAGTCCGAAAACCTACAGGACAGTAGATCTCCAGGAAGAGGGTTGGACTGAAAACCTAGATGACAGTAGATCTCCAGGAAGAGGGCTGGACTGAAAACCTAGATGACAGTAGATCTCCAGGAAGAGGGTTGGACTGAAAACCTACAGGACAGTAGATATCCAGGAAGAGGGTTAAACTGAAAACCTACAGGACAGTAGATCTCCAGGAAGAGGGTTAAACTGAAAACCTAGATGACAGTAGATCTTCAGGAAGAGGGTTGGGCAGCTCTGCATTACATCTCCTGACGAATCCAGAAGGACCTTATTGAAGCACACTGGATTCTGACCATTGGCAGAACCATAGTAGAAACTATTAGTCTGTGCTAAGACTTGTTTTGTTATGAACAGAGCTTCTCCAGTCCAGTTGAATATCTGTTTCAGCACCAGCGGTGAATCAAAAGGCTGACCACAACACGCAGTGATCGAGAAGTTTGGCACCGTCCCGTCATTACATAATAAATACTGCCTTTTAAATCCAGTCCAATTCCTGCCCACGTGCACTGTGGGTAGCAGCAGCAGACTTCCTGTCTCACTGCCCCTGTGTGTTCTGGGAGTTGGAGGCCTGGGCTGGCACTCCGGGGTAAAGTTTCCCCTAGGTACAGATCTAGGATCAGCGGTGATCCCCCCCCTCCCCCGAATTCTAACCTTAACCATTAATACAAAACTTACCCCAGATCAGTGCCTAGGGACAACTTTACCCTACTCCTGGGCTGGCCCCTCAGTAGCAACAGCGATGTTGCTCTGGTCCTGGAGCAGTAGCTGTGCAGGAGGACATAGAAACACCACCATGACAGTGATGTTATCACTAGAGCCCGCTGCCTTGGCGTGAGCTACTAGCTCCTGGGCCACTCGCTCCCCTAGTACACCCTCTGAGATCTCTTCACACCCGGCCCCCTCCACGGCCCCCTGGGGTTCCCCCTGCTCCCGTAGCGCCCCGAGAACCAGAGCCGGGACCTCTGCGGGCCGGACGACGTCGAAGAAACCGTCGCAGGCCAGGAGGATGTAGTCCTCGTCTCCGTGTAGCCGTGTGGAGGAACAGTCAGCGTCGCCAGAGACATAGGGCTTCTGGTCAAAGTCCCCTGGGAAAGAGGTGTTGTGTCAGTGTGTAGAGGCAGCGGTTCACAAGTAAAGTAAAGGAGACTGGTTATTAGATGTGTTGAGTATTATTTGATGTGCACATTCCTGGCTAGCATATCAGTCTGTGCTCATCAGTTCAGTATAAATATGAACATACAGTTACAGGCATCAAAATAAAGACGGAGGATTGCAAAGATGCCATTTCAGGACAGGGGTGAAAGGAAGCCATTTCAAGACAGAAGTGAAAGGAAGCCATTTCAAGACAGAGGTGAAAGGAAGCCATTTCAGGACAGAGGTGAAAGGAAGCCATTTCAGGACAGAGGTGAAAGGAAGCCATTTCAAGACAGAAGTGAAAGGAAGCCATTTCAAGACAGGGGTGAAAGGAAGCCATTTCAGGACAGAGGTGAAAGGAAGCCATTTCAAGACAGAAGTGAAAGGAAGCCATTTCAAGACAGAGGTGAAAGGAAGCCATTTCAGGACAGAGGTGAAAGGAAGCCATTTCAGGACAGAGGTGAAAGGAAGCCATTTCAAGACAGAAGTGAAAGGAAGCCATTTCAAGACAGGGGTGAAAGGAAGCCATTTCAGGACAGAGGTGAAAGGAAGCCATTTCAGGACAGAGGTGAAAGGAAGCCATTTCAAGACAGAAGTGAAAGGAAGCCATTTCAAGACAGAAGTGAAAGGAAGCCATTTCAAGACAGAAGTGAAAGGAAGCCATTTCAAGACAGAAGTGAAAGGAAGCCATTTCAAGACAGAGGTGAAAGGAAGCCATTTCAAGACAGAAGTGAAAGGAAGCCATTTCAAGACAGAGGTGAAAGGAAGCCATTTCAAGACAGAGGTGAAAGGAAGCCATTTCAGGACAGAGGTGAAAGGAAGCCATTTCAGGACAGAGGTGAAAGGAAGCCATTTCAGGACAGAGGTTACCAAGGTAACAGTGGAGGCATGTTGAAGAAGAAGAGCAGAGTTGTTGTCTATTCCTGGGGCGTTGTTTCAACCACCACAAGGTTGGGTTCCACTCACCTATGGCCCGAGAGACGGCGTAGGTTCCATTGACACGCCAACAGCCCATGAAGACGATGCATCCACCCAGGCCTTCTACACGCTGCTTCTCATCCTATAGGAAGACAGCAGTGGAGAGATGTTTAGCACTGTGTATGTCCCATAGGGCGGTGCACAACTGGCCCAGCGTCGTCTGGGATAAGGGAGGCCGGCATTGTAAATATGAATTTGTTCTTAACTGACTTGCCTAGTTAAATAAAGGTAAAAATAATCAATAAAGTGTGTGTGACCTCTCTGTCAGGCTTGTGTGGGTCCATCAGAGTGATGTCTTGTCCTCGTCGGACCAGCATGCTCTGGGAGTCTCCCAGCCACGCCACATGAAGCCACTCCCCTTGCAGCAGCACCGCCACACCTGTACTGCCGCTGCGAAGACGCTGCAGACACAACACAGACAGACACACCCCCGTCACACAGACAGACACACCCCCGTCACACAGACAGACACACCCCCGTCACACAGACAGACACACCTCCGTCACACAGACACACCCCCGTCACACAGACAGACACACCCCCGTCACACAGACAGACACACCCCCGTCACACAGACAGACACCCCCCCCGTCACACAGACAGACATCCCCCCCCCGTCACACAGACAGACACCCCCCCCCCCCCCGTCACACAGACAGACACACCCCCGCCATAAAAGATAGACACCCCCGTCATAAAAGATAGACAACCTTCCCAGCATCCAACACATTCACATCATAGAGGATGAGAGGACTGTCCAGTCCTACCCCAGCCTAACCTTCACATCATAGAGGATGAGAGGACTGTCCAGTCCTACCCCAGCCTAACCTTCACATCATAGAGGATGAGAGGACTGTCCAGTCCTACCCCAGCCTAACCTTCACATCATAGAGGATGAGAGGACTGTCCAGTCCTACCCCAGCCTAACCTTCACATCATAGAGGATGAGAGGACTGTCCAGTCCTACTCCAGCCTAACCTTCACATCATAGAGGATGAGAGGACTGTCCAGTCCTACCCCAGCCTAACCGTCACATCATAGAGGATGAGAGGACTGTCCAGTCCTACCCCAGCCTAACCTTCACATCATAGAGGATGAGAGGACTGTCCAGTCCTACCCCAGCCTAACCTTCACATCATAGAGGATGAGAGGACTGTCCAGTCCTACCCCAGCCTAACCTTCACATCATAGAGGATGAGAGGACTGTCCAGTCCTACCCCAGCCTAACCTTCACATCATAGAGGATGAGAGGACTGTCCAGTCCTACCCCAGCCTAACCTTCACATTTCCTTCAGATCTAAAATGATGTGTGTAAGTAATACTGGAATAGTATAGGTATATTGCTACAGTTATCTTATCCTCTCAGATCTATGAGAATCATTTCCAACGGTTGTTCGGTTAGAGCCGGGTTTATTAGGATCCATGTCTGAGTATATAAAAGCCCCAATCTCCACCATGTCTATTGCTTACCTCTCTCTTGGCTTTCCATATAAAAGCCCCAATCTCCACCATGTCTATTGCTTACCTCTCTCTTGGCTTTCCCTCTCAACATGTCATCAGTGCGAGTGAAGGCTGTCTTGAAGGCAGTGGCCGGGTCGCTCTGCAGCTCCTCCTGCTGGCTGAGAGTGACGTGCAGGTGGGTGGCAGCATAGATAGCAGCGTCCACACCGCCATGCCCGTCAAACACAGCATAGTAACCACGCTCCACACCGTCCTACAGGAAGAGGTACAGGAAGCAGTCAGAGGTTCAGCCAATCAACTTGCAGTAAGAAAGAAGTGCTCCAATAAATGAAACCGTGAAACGAAGACCCAAACGGAACCCTTCCTCTTCTCCTTCCATGGAAGTAGATCTGTAAGCTGGAAGATCCTCCCCTGAACTGCTTATACCCAGGGATGTAGAGGGTAAACTAACAACTCCAGGGGTAAACTACCAACTCTAGGGATGTAGAGGGTAAACTACCAACTCCAGGGGTAAACTACCAACTCTAGGGATGTAGAGGGTAAACTACCAACTCCAGGGATGTAGGGTAAACGATCAACTCCAGGAATGTAGAGGGTAAACTACCAACTCCAGGGATGTAGAGGGTGAACTATCAGCTCCAGGGGTAAACTACCAACTCCAGGGATGTAGAGGGTAAACTACCAACTCCAGGGATGTAGAGGGTAAACTACCAACTCCAGAGATGTAGAGGGTAAACTACCAACTCCAGGGATGTAGGGTAAACGATCAACTCCAGGAATGTAGAGGGTAAACTACCAACTCCAGGGATGTAGAGGGTGAACTATCAGCTCCAGGGGTAAACTATCAACTCCAGGGGTAAACTATCAACTACAGGGGTAAACTACCAACTCCAGGGATGTAGAGGGTAAACTACCAACTCCAGGGATGTAGAGGGTAAACTACCAACTCCAGGGATGTAGAGGGTAAACTACCAACTCCAGGGATGTAGAGGGTAAACTACCAACTCCAGGGATGTAGAGGGTAATCTACCAACTCCAGGGATGTAGAGGGTAAACTACCAACTCCAGGGATGTAGAGGGTAAACTACCAACTCCAGGGATGTAGAGGGTAAACTACCAACTCCAGGGATGTAGAGGGTAAACTACCAACTCCAGGGATGTAGAGGGTAAACTACCAACTCCAGGGATGTAGAGGGTAAACTACCAACTCCAGGGATGTAGAGGGTAAACTATCAACTCCAGGGATGTAGAGGGTAAACTACCAACTCCAGGGATGTAGAGGGTAAACTACCAACTCCAGAGATGTAGAGGGTAAACTACCAACTCCAGGGATGTAGAGGGTAAACTACCAACTCCAGGAATGTAGAGGGTAAACTATCAACTCCAGGAATGTAGAGGGTAAACTATCAACTCCAGGGATGTAGAGGGTAAACTACCAACTCCAGGAATGTAGTGGGTAAACTACCAACTACAGGGATGTAGAGGGTAAACTACCAACTCCAGGGATGTAGAGGGTAAACTACCAACTCCAGGGATGTAGAGGGTAAACTATCAACTCCAGGGATGTAGAGGGTAAACTACCAACTCCAGGGATGTAGAGGGTAAACTATCGACCCCAGTGGATGATCAAGATACGACGAACAACCACCGATATAAACCAAAACCAAGGATATTTATAGAACTGGATTATTGGCATTTGATCGCATTTTAAACGGGGAAGTTAGGCCTACGGGGAAGTTAGGCCTACGGGGAAGTTAGGCCTACGGGGAAGTTAGGCCTACGGGGAAGTTAGGCCTACCAACTGTACATGATTCTCCTCGCTCGCAAAAAGGCAGGCGCGATTAGAACTCTGATCAAGAAAATAAGCAATGTTGAGCTTTGATCAATGTTGGCAACGCAATAAGAGGGTAAACGCCATTTCCCCAAATAAAAAGGTGTGTACATGACAGTGGTGTGTATCCATGGATGCTGAGCTTCACAATTCTTTTTTTTTTAGGAAAAAAATATATATAATTATAATTATAGAGAATGTACAGTGTATTTGGAAAGTATGTCAGACATGTTCTACCTTTACGGTACATTAGATCCTTATTCTAAAATGTATTAACTATTTGTTTTCCTCATCAATCTACACACAATACAACAAAATGACAAAGTGAAAACAGGTTTTTAGAAATGTATTTACATCTATTACAAATAAAAGAACAGAAATACCTTACTACATAAGTATTCAGACCCTTCGCTATGAGACTCGAAAAAATGGAGCTCAGGTGCATCCTGTTTCCCATTGATCATCCTTAAAATGTTTCTACGACTTGATTGGCGTCCACCTGTGGTGAATTCAATCGATTGGACATGATTTGGAAAAGGCACACGCCTGTCTATATAAAAGGTCCCACAGTTGACAGTGCATTTCAGAGCAAAAACCAAGCCATGAGGTCGAAGGAATTGTAGAGCTCCGAGACAGGATTGTGTCGAGGTACAGATCTGGGGAAGGGTACCAAAAAATGTCTGCAGCATTAAAAGGTCCCCAAGAACACAGTGGCCTCCATTATACATTTTTGTTATTATTATTGTTTTTAAATTACCACATTCTCCCCAATTTCATGATATCCAATTGGTAGTTACAGTCTTGTCCCAAATTTTGTGGCGTACTCATTTTTAAATGGACATTAATTGTTTAGGTATTCACCCTTTTTCAGTGGATTCCAATTGGTAGTTACAGTCTTGTCCCATCGCTGCAACTCCCGTACGGACTCGGAAGAGGCGAAGGTCGAGAGCCATGTGTCTTCCGAAACACGACCCAAGATGCAGTGCTTCGTGACACACCGCTCGCTTAACCAGGAAGCCAGCAGCACACAGCCTGGCATTAAAACGCGAGTCTGTAGTGACGCCTCTAGCACTACGATGCAGTGCTTTAGACTGCTGCGCCACTCGGGGGGACCCCCGGTTTCCATCATTCATAAATGGAGAAAAAAATTGGAACCACCAACACTCTTCCTAGAGCTGGCCGCCCGGCCAAACTGAGCAATCGGGGGAGAAGGGCCTTGGTCTAGGAAGTGATCAAGAACTCGATGGTCAATCTGAAAGAGCTCCAGAGTTCCTCTGTTGAGATGGGAGAAACTTCCAGAAGACAACCATCTCTGCAGCATTCCACCAATCAGGCCTTTATGGTAGAGTGGCCACTCCAGTAGGAGTGGCTTTGGGACAAGTCTTTGAATGTCCTTGAGAGTGGCCCAGCCAGAGCCTGGACTTGAACCCAATCTATCATCTCTGGAGAGGCCTGAAAATAGCTGTGCAGCGACGCTCCTCATCCAACCTGACAGAGCTTGAGAGGATCTGCAGAGAAGAATGGGAGAAACTCCCCAAATACAGGTGTGCCAAGCTTCTAACATCATACCCAAGAAGACTTGATGCTGTAATTGCTGCCAAAGGTGCTTCAACAAAGTACTGAGTAAAGGGTCTGAATACTTATGTAAATGTGATAGTTTTTTATTTTCATAAATTTGCTAAAATTTCTAAAAAAACTTCGTCATTATGGGTTATTGTGTGTAGATCAATGAGGGGAAAAAACAAATATAATTTATTTTAGAATAAGGCTGTAACGTATCAAAATGTGGGAAAAGTCAAGGGGTCTGAATACTTTCCAAATGCACTGTATCTCACAGGAGAAAGCATCCGAGCGAGCGAAACAGCGCCCCTCTGTCTCTCTGTGGGTAAGCCAAACGAGTATGACATTGTTGCCACCCGTAGCATTGAAGGCAACGGAAGCCAGCGAGCATCTGGCCTCCCTTGACAAAACAAACTAGCCAATCATCATTGAGCTAAACTGAGTGAGCTCAACTGTGATTGGTCCTGGCGCACAAAAAAGTGTCAAAGGAAGCCAGTTTGAATTTGACTTCACTCCTATCAAATCCCATTGAGAGCATTCACAGGTTAATTTGCATAATTTAGTGGAATTAAATTGCCGTGTATTATTTATCACACAAGCACAGCCAGTGGTATAAATGACTTAAGTAAAAATACTTTCAAGTACTAGTTAGTGTAACTGGGCAAGACAGGGCAAGACTGGGCAAGACAAAGGATGTAAGTGCCTTTGAACGGGGTAGGGTAGTAGGTGCCAGGCACACCAGTTTATGTCAAGAACTGCAACGCTGCTGGGATTTTCACGCTCAACAGTTTCCTGTGTGTATCAAGGACATCCAGAAAACTTGACACAACTGTGTGAAGCATTGGAGTCAACATGGGCGAGCATCCCTGTGGAACGCTTTCGACACCTTGTAGAGTCCCATGCCCTGACATATTGGGGCTGTTCTGAGGGAAAAGGGGGGGGGGGGGGGGCAACCAATGTTCCCTAAAATATTTGTCAATGAGCATAATTTCAGGTCTGCTGAGTGCAAACTTGATCGCTTGAATTTGTTTAAAAACTTGAATTCTGTGCAACTTCCAGCGCACGTTTACTGTGAACACTGAGGCTGTACCCCCTTTAAGTTACAGTTTTACTGTGAACACTGAGGCTTTACCTGCTTTAAGTTACAGTTTTACTGTGAACACTGAGGCTGTAGCTGCTTTAAGTTACAGTTTTACTGTGAACACTGAGGCTGTACCTGCTTTAAGTTACAGTTTTACTGTGAACACTGAGGCTGTACCCCCTTTAAGTTACAGTTTTACTGTGAACACAGGCTGTACCTGCTTTAAGTTACAGTTTTACTGTGAACACTGAGGCTGTACCTGCTTTAAGTTACAGTTTTACTGTGAACACTGAGGCTCTACCTGCTTTAAGTTACAGTTTTACTGTGAACACTGAGGCTCTACCTGCTTTAAGTTACAGTTTTACTGTGAACACTGAGGCTGTACCTGCTTTAAGTTACAGTTTTACTGTGAACACTGAGGCTGTACCCACTAAGTTACAGTTTTCCTGTGAACACTGAGGCTCTACCTGCTTTAAGTTACAGTTTTACTGTGAACACTGAGGCTGTACCTGCTTTAAGTTACAGTTTTACTGTGAACACTGAGGCTGTACCTGCTTTAAGTTACAGTTTTACTGTGAACACTGAGGCTGTACCAGCTTTAAGTTACAGTTTTACTGTGAACACTGAGGCTCTACCTGCTTTAAGTTACAGTTTTACTGTGAACACTGAGGCTGTACCAGCTTTAAGTTACAGTTTTACTGTGAACACTGAGGCTCTACCTGCTTTAAGTTACAGTTTTACTGTGAACACTGAGGCTCTACCTGCTTTAAGTTACAGTTTTACTGTGAACACTGAGGCTGTACCTGCTTTAAGTTACAGTCTTCCTGTGAACACTGAGGCTGTACCTGCTTTAAGTTACAGTTTTACTGTGAACACTGAGGCTGTACTTGCTTTAAGTTACAGTCTTCCTGTGAACACTGAGGCTGTACCTGCTTTAAGGTACAGCTATAACAGCGGCCAAGTAGGCTACTGTGGCTACTTTATCATAATGTAGGCCGACCAAAGTGGCCTACCATCAAAAACTATGGAGAAAATGCCTCCCATGACATTTTAACATTGAAATAGCTGTATATAATAGCCTATATTAGCAGCCAATGTGTGGTGTTCAATGTAGGCCGACATTCCATGAGACTTTTGGAGAGATAAAAATCACGCAGGGCTTGACATGAACCTGTTAATCCACTTGTCCTTCAGACAAGGTGGTGACTGAACACGTTGTGTTGTTTGCTGCAACAAAACCACTTTACAATAATGATGATTCTCAATTTACAAAATAAAATGCATTATTATTCTCATATCATTATTTTCAGAGAATCAGACAAATTATGCTACCCTCTACTTATTGGCTACTTAGCTTATACAATGCCCGTCTCAAAATACAACACTGCCCCTTTAAGAAAAAAAAATAATAAAAACTCTTTACCTGATTTGCTTTTCAATGATATCTAGAAATATACACGTTTTTTGTGCTCTTCAGCCTGTACGGGAGTTGTAGCGATGAGACAAGATATTTCTATTTTAAAATGTTACCCCTTTTTCTCCCCAATTTCATGGTATCCAATTGTTTTAGTAGCTACTATCTTGTCTCATCGCTACAACTCCCGTACGGGCTCGGGAGAGACGAAGGTTGAAAGTCATGCGTCCTCCGATACACAACCAAAAACCAAGCCGCACTGCTTCTTAACACAGCGCGCATCCAACCCAGAAGCCAGCCGCTCCAATGTGTTGGAGGACACCTTGGGGGGGGGGGGGGGGGGGGGGGCAGGGGAATTAACGAAGAGGAAACTCAAATGAACTTTGATCACTCTTATTTGAATTTCTACATTGCAAAAAAAAGTGCCACGAGAAGTACTGGATCCGGTCAAATAGGTTCCAGAACGAAACAATCCAGTTCCTGTTCCTGTTAAAATGGCAAGGTTCCTGTTCCTGTTAAGCACTGGTTAGGGCAGAGGGGTATGGGCTATGAAGAGAATTGGGTCCAGCTGAGATAAACTGTTTATAACAGAGTTATTACCTTGAGGCCAGTGAGTGTGTTGAAGTCAGGGAGGGTCACATGGCGATCCTCCATCTTCCTTCGAGTGTTCCTGATGGCGTGGGCGGAGCACATGAGGAAACGGGAGGGTCCTATTGGGAGAGGGGAGGGGAGATTCTGATGCCAAGCCACACCCACCTCTCGAAGCTTATTGAGAAACAGCCGCTGGACGTGCTCCGATTGGAGCACTTGGGACGAGAGGGGAGGGGCCAAAGGAAATTCAGTTAGGTCTCTGGTAATCCAGATGAGAATGTTCTCCATATTGTAGGACACATATCCAAGCCTTTCAGACTTACACAAGTGTCTAGGGGTTCATTGGTATTGGGAGATGAAACCCCAGGGGTTAAAGGGTGGTCAATGGATACACGCGCACACACACATACACACACACACACACACACACACATATACACACACACACACACACACAGTGATGGAACCTAGCGGACTGCAATTTAGTCTTTTACTGGGTGACTTTCACTTTGACCTTTTAATAGAAAATGACTCAAGGTATCTTTGCTTTTACTCAAGTATGACAATTGGCTACATTTCCCCGCCACGGCACACACACAGAGAAGGGGACGCTCTGCTGGACACAGGTGGTCTGAATCACAGATGACATCATGAGTCCGAACTCACAAACAACTTCCTGTTCCTCTCCTTGCTGCTGTTCGGTTTCCTGGGGGAGGTGGAAAGGTGAAAGGTCAGCCTTCAGCAGCTCAGCCAAGGCTGCGTGGCACATGGCTGCATTCAGTGTTGAAGGAGCGTCTCTGCATGAGAGGAGAGAGAGAGTCCTTATGAGTGAACACCATAGAGAATGTTAGAGGTCTCTAGTGGACAAAGGTATGGGCAGCAACATTGAGGGCTTCTACCATTTTACTGTAGTGGTACTTCCAACTTCTTTTGGCTAATCCTCCCTGGTGACCCCGTTGGGAGTCTATGTCCAACCAGGTCATCAGGAGGAATGAAGAAGAAAAAACAGACTACTTCAAAATGGATATTGCCTTAATGGCGCTGCCTATGCTGTCATGGACACTATAACACTACAGATACAAAGAGGAGTCCTCTATCTCTCTCTATGGTAAACACACACAGCCAAAATTAAACAAAGCTAAACAGCACACACACACATCTGTAATTTCTCTGTACGAGATTAGAGTGCTGCCAGGGTGGAACAGGGGACTGATACATGCTCAGGGGGAAACAGGAAGTGGGTAGAACAATAGTGATTCTACAGACAGGAAATTAGGTCATACAAACAGGAAGTGCCTCAGAGTCAGAAGACAGAAGGAAAAGAGGACACACTATCAGAGACCTAACTCTTATGGCCTGGCACATTGTTGTCTTGAGCTCCTCTGGCCTGGCCTGGCACATTGTTGTTTAAATCTCTGACATTTGTTGTTTTCAATACTACTGCTTTTGAAAACAATTTACTTGACACCCAGCAAAAGAAGCCGTTATGACACGGTCATAACCGCTGACGTGTCATAACTTGTCATAATATGGTCATAACAACACTCATCACACACATATTTAGACCTGTTGTGACATATATTGTGTTATTTTATGGCTGGTTGTGACACCTACATAGTGTCAAAACCCAAATGTATTAAAATGAGTTTTTTTCCCTGCCAAGAGGTTTTCTTTTGTTTGAAAGTTGATTTCTAAAGTCCTCTGTTGTTGCTGTCTGTTGTTGCTGTAATTCATTCTTTACAGTCATGCTCCCCCCCACCCCCCCCATCATATTTTAAATAACTTGTAGAACATACACTTTATGACACTGTCAAGAAGCATTATGACATCATAATCACATAAGCCAGATAGGCCAATCACGTACAAGCCCTTATTTATCAGTCAACAAAGAGGGTGTCTTGTCCTGCTTCTGAAATCTGCTCCTACATTCATCCCAGTCATCAGCACACAGGGCATTGGGGTTGGTGCATGTTTGCACAATTACAATGATTTCATAAAATGTTACGTAGCATAAACATACTGTTGACAGGTAGGCTATGGTGTAATGGAATGTTTTGCCTCGTGTGGTAGGTTTAGTGGTGTTTTGACACTCTTATGTAGGTGTCATAACCAGCCATAAAATAACACAATATATTTCACAACAGGTGTAAATATGTGTCATGACAGTGTTATGGCCATATTATGACAAGTTATGTCAGCTGTTATGACATATGACGTGGTTATGACATTGTCACAACATGTTATGATGCTGGGTGTCAGGTAAAGTGTTACCCAGCTGGGTAAATATCCCTGAAGTGTGTTCAGAGGCAGTTTACATACAGCCCTCCCTGTGGCTGTGTTGCTTTCTCTTCGTAACAATCTAACTGCTCTTCGTAACTATCTAACTGCTCTTCGTAACTATCTGACTGCTCTTCGTAACTATCTGACTGCTCTTCGTAACTATCTGACTGCTCTTCGTAACTATCTGACTGCTCTTCGTAACTGACTGCTCTTCGTAACTAGCTGACTGCTCTTCGTAACTATCTATCTGCTCTTCGTAACTATCTATCTAACTGCTCTTCGTAACTATCTAACTGCTCTTCGTAACTATCTGACTGCTCTTCGTAACTATCTGACTGCTCTTCGTAACTATCTGACTACTCTTTGTAACGATCTAGCTAACTGCTCTTCGTAACTATCTGACTGCTCTTCTTAACTATCTGACTGCTCTTCGTAACTATCTATCTGACTGCTCTTCGTAACTATCTATCTGACTGCTCTTCGTAACTATCTGACTACTCTTCGTAACTATCTGACTGCTCTTCGTAACTATCTGACTGCTCTTCGTAACTATCTGACTGCTCTTCGTAACTATCTGACTACTCTTCGTGACTACTCTTCGTAACTATCTGACTGCTCTTCGTAACTATCTAACTGCTCTTCGTAACTATCTAACTGCTCTTCGTAACTATCTGACTGCTCTTCGTAACTATCTGACTGCTCTTCGTAACTATCTGACTGCTCTTCGTAACTATCTGACTACTCTTCGTGACTACTCTTCGTAACTATCTGACTGCTCTTCGTAACTATCTAACTGCTCTTCGTAACTATCTGACTGCTCTTCGTAACTATCTGACTGCTCTTCGTAACTATCTGACTGCTCTTCGTAACTATCTGACTACTCTTCGTGACTACTCTTCGTAACTATCTGACTGCTCTTCGTAACTATCTAACTGCTCTTCGTAACTATCTAACTGCTCTTCGTAACTATCTGACTGCTCTTCGTAACTATCTGACTGCTCTTCGTAACTATCTGACTGCTCTTCGTAACTATCTGACTGCTCTTCGTAACTATCTGACTACTCTTCGTGACTACTCTTCGTAACTATCTGACTGCTCTTCGTAACGATCTAACTGCTCTTCGTAACTATCTGACTGCTCTTCGTAACTATCTGACTGCTCTACGTAACTATCTAACTGCATATTCTCTCATTTCCTTTCTCCCTCTCCTTGTTCTCCCTCTTCTCTTTCTCCATCCCCCTCTCTCGCTCTCTCTCTGTGATAGACAGCCCTGTAACTCAGCCCCTCTACTCACGCAGGGTATAATGAACAGGACAGGACACTGATATGAGGATCAGCTTGCTGCTGCACAACAGGAATGTAAACAATGCGGTCTGCAAGCTGCGGCATCAACACCAGCGGGGTCATGTTCATTAAAGCAAACCGGAACAAAACATTTTTCAACGGAAAATGAAAACAAGTGATTCTTATTGGACCAGGTAGTCCTATACCTAGACAGACACACACACACACACACAGACACACACTCACACACACACACACACTGTTGAGCAAGCATAGGCCGAGGTCCATGCAGTCTCCCGTCAGCTTGTCCACACACCTGGTGTTGAGTAGGCGTAAGCCCAGATCCAGGCTCTCTCCTCTTAGTTCGTCCAGGGTGACCTTCCTGCTGAGGGGGTTGAGAGGCAGGGGGTCTTCAGGACCCAGCGGAGCAGGGAAATCCTCTAGGAACCTCCTCAGGCACCCCCGCACCACCTCCTCCTCCATGACACCACCCATACCTGAACTTGGAACACATACACACAGCATACCATTCAGGGGCTGGTACCGGTTCAGGGAACGAAAGTGATCTCTACTGTTCTTGAAACGGCAGCATTTCTGCCTTCTTGAACAGGGCGAATAGCTCAGATACACATGAAAGCATGAAATGACCGCGGGAATCGATAGAACATCGCTCAGAGACGCACAAAAACAATATAACATTCAAAATGGGTGAATCTTTCCATTTACTCAAGGTACCTTAAAAATTAGTAGCTCCCTACATCCAAACTACAGTAGTGTGTAGCTCCAGTAGTTAGCTACACCGCTACATGGTAAAACAGTAGTGTGTAGTTCCAGTAGTTAGCTACACCGCTACATGGTAAAACAGTAGTGTGTAGTTCCAGTAGTTAGCTACACCGCTACATGGTAAAACAGTAGCGTGTAGTTCCAGTAGTTAGCTACATGGTAAAACAGTAGTGTGTAGTTCCAGTAGTTAGCTACATGGTAAAACAGTAGTGTGTAGTTCCAGTAGTTAGCTACACGGCTACATGGTAAAACAGTAGTGTGTAGTTCCAGTAGTTAGCTACATGGTAAAACAGTAGTGTGTAGTTCCAGTAGTTAGCTACACCGCTACATGGTAAAACAGTAGTGTGTAGTTCCAGTAGCTAGCTACACCGCTACATGGTAAAACAGTAGTGTGTAGTTCCAGTAGTTAGCTACACCGCTACATGGTAAAACAGTAGTGTGTAGTTCCATTAGCTAGCTACACCGCTACATGGTAAAACAGTAGTGTGTAGTTCCAGTAGCTAGCTACACTGCTACATGGTAAAACATGTAGTGTGTAGTTCCAGTAGTTAGCTACACCGCTACATGGTAAAACAGTAGTGTGTAGTTCCAGTAGTTAGCTACATGGTAAAACAGTAGTGTGTAGTTCTAGTAGTTAGCTACACCGCTACATGGTAAAACAGTAGTGTGTAGTTCCAATAGTTAGCTACACCGCTACATGGTAAAACAGTAGTGTGTAGTTCCAGTAGTTAGCTACACCGCTACATGGTAAAACAGTAGTGTGTAGTTCCAGTAGTTAGCTACATGGTAAAACAGTAGTGTGTAGTTCCAGTAGTTAGCTACATGGTAAAACAGTAGTGTGTAGTTCCAGTAGTTAGCTACATGGTAAAACAGTAGTGTGTAGTTCCAGTAGTTAGCTACACCGCTACATGGTAAAACAGTAGTGTGTAGTTCCAGTAGTTAGCTACATGGTAAAACAGTAGTGTGTAGTTCTAGTAGTTAGCTACATGGTAAAACAGTAGTGTGTAGTTCTAGTAGTTAGCTACACTGCTACATGGTGAAACAGTAGTGTGTACTTCCAGTAGTTAGCTACACCGCTACATGGTAAAACAGTATTGTGTAGTTCCAGTAGTTAGCTACACCGCTACATGGTAAAACAGTAGTGTATAGTTCCAGTAGTTGGCTACACCTCTACATGTTAAAACCTTAGTGTGTAGTTCCAGTAGTTAGCTACATGGTAAAACAGTAGTGTGTAGTTCTAGTAGTTAGCTACATGGTAAAACAGTAGTGTGTAGTTCCAGTAGTTAGCTACACGGCTACATGGTAAAACAGTAGTGTGTAGTTCCAGTAGTTAGCTACACCGCTACATGGTAAAACAGTAGTGTATAGTTCCAGTAGTTGGCTACACCTCTACATGTTAAAACCTTAGTGTGTAGTTCCAGTAGTTAGCTACATGGTAAAACAGTAGTGTGTAGTTCTAGTAGTTAGCTACATGGTAAAACAGTAGTGTGTAGTTCTAGTAGTTAGCTACACTGCTACATGGTGAAACAGTAGTGTGTAGTTCCAGTAGTTAGCTACACGGCTACATGGTAAAACAGTAGTGTGTAGTTCCAGTAGTTAGCTACACCGCTACATGGTAAAACAGTAGTGTATAGTTCCAGTAGTTGGCTACACCTCTACATGTTAAAACCTTAGTGTGTAGTTCCAGTAGTTAGCTACATGGTAAAACAGTAGTGTGTAGTTCTAGTAGTTAGCTACATGGTAAAACAGTAGTGTGTAGTTCCAGTAGTTAGCTACACGGCTACATGGTAAAACAGTAGTGTGTAGTTCCAGTAGTTAGCTACACCGCTACATGGTAAAACAGTAGTGTGTAGTTCTAGTAGTTAGCTACATGGTAAAACAGTAGTGTGTAGTTCCAGTAGTTAGCTACACCGCTACATGGCAAAATGAGGTAAATAACTACTGGAAACACTACCAAGATTTGAATTTAGCTCAACGACCGCCAAAGTACTACAAAATGTAGTTAAATTACTCGTTGAACAATATGCAGTTCACTACTCCCCAACACTGGTAAACAACTATCTCACCCGTTCTACAATAAGCTGCTCCATCGGTGCTAATTAGGGAGTAAATTAAAGAGCCAAATGTAAACAATGTTGATTTGAGTTTCATTTTTTTTTTTTTAATAAAAGGAACCATAATGAACCGGCAATTTTTAGAGGTTCGAAACGGTTCAGAACTTTTATTTTCTTATCGGAACATCGGAATGGAACAAAAAGAAAAATAGGGGTTCTGCTCAGAATGATTGTAAAATCATTTTTACCGTTAGGTTTTATTATTGTAACAAACCTAATTACCGCTCTCCCAAGGGAGATCGCTTTCTTGGCGCAGCGGTAACGACAGACAGACAGACAGACAGACAGACAGACAGACAGACAGACAGACAGACAGACAGACAGACAGACAGACAGACAGGCAGGCAGGCAGGCAGGCAGGCAGGCAGGCAGATAGACAGATAACTAGCAAAAACAAGCACTGCAACATGGAACAATGGCCATGTGGGATTCAAACACAAAAAAGGGAGGTTTTCCATTGCCTATTGGGTAAAAAAATTATATATATATATAAATAAAACACATTGAATATCCCTTTGAACATGGTGGTAATTAATTACACTTTGGATGGTGTAACAATAAACCCAGTCACTACAAAGATGCAGGCGTCCGTCCTAACTTAGTTGCCGGACAGGAAGGAAACCGCTCAGGGATTTCACTTAAGGACTATGTTGACTTTGTTGTTAGAATTTTTCTTCCACTTTGACAGAGTGTTTTGTGTAAAATTACATTTTAATCCCACTTTGTAACACATTGTGGAAAAAGTAATGGGGTGTGAGTACTTTCTGAAGGCACTGTAACTTTTGACTTTTTGAAAATTATTTCTCATTGATATGAAATCAAAATTTGTGGATTTGGCTATTTCAGCAACACCCATTGCTGACAGGTCTATAAAAACGAGCACACCGCCATGCAATCTCCATAGACAAACATTGGCAGTGGAATGACCTTACTGAAGAGCTCAGTGACTTTCATCGTGGCACCGTCATAGGATGCCACTTTTCCAACAAGTCAGTTCGTCAAATTTCTGCCCTGGTAGAGCTGCCACGGCCAACTGTAAGTGCTGTTATTGTGAAGTGGAGACTTCTAGGAGCAACAACGGCTCAGCATCAAAGTGGTAGGCCACACAAGCTCACAGAACGGGACCGCCGGGTGCTGAAGCGCGTAAAATGTATCTGTCCCCGGTTGCAACACTCACTACCGAGTTACAAACTGCCTCTGGAAGCAACGTCAGCACAAGCACTGTTTGTCGGGAGCTTCATGAAATGGGTTTCCATGGCCGAGCTGCCGCACACAAGCCTAAGTTCACCATGCCCGATGCCAAGCGTCGGCTGGAGTGTTGTAAAGCTTGCCTCCATTGGACTCTGGAGCAGTGGAAACGCGTTTCACCATCTGGCAGTCCGAAGAATGAATCTGGGTTTGGTGGAATCCTTAGTGCCTATATGCATAGTGCCAACTGTAAAGTTTGGTGGAGGAGGAATAATGGTCTGGGTCTGTTTTTCATGGTTCGGTCCCCTTAGTTCCATTGAAGGGAGATCTTAACGCTACAGCATACAAAGACATGCTAGACGATTCTGTGCTTCCAACTTTTTTCCTGTTTCAACATGACAATGCCCCTGTGCACAAAGCGAGGTCCATACAGAAATGGTTTGTCAAGATCGGTGTGGAAGAACTTGACTGGCCGGCACAGAGCCCTGACCTCAACCCCATCGAACACCTTTGGGATGAATTGGAACGCTGACTGCAAGCCAGGCCTAATCACCCAACATCAGTGTCCAACAACAGCAAATGGGAGACCAACTCCTTATTAATGCCCATGACTTTAGAATGAGATGTTTGACGAGCAGGTGTCCACATACTTTTGGCCATGTTTACGCTGCTGCTACTCTCTGTTTATCATATATGCACAGTCACTTTAACAATACATTCATGTACATACTACCTCAATTGGCCCGACCAACCAGTGCCCCCGCACATTGGCTAACCGGGCTATCTGCATTGTGTCCCACCCACCACCCTCTCTTTTACACTACTGCTACTCCATGTTCATCATATATGCATAGTCACTTTAACCATACCAACATACTACCTCAATCAGCCCGATTAACCGGTGTCTGTATGTAGCCTCGCTACTGTATATAGCCTCGCTACTGTTATTTTTCACTGTCTTTTTTATTTATTTTCTTGTTCACCTAATACATATTTTACACTATTGGTTAGAGCCTGTAAGTAAGCATTTCACTGTAAGGTCTACTACACCTGTTGTATTCGGCGCACGTGACAAATAAACTTTGATTTGATGTAGTGTAGCTTTAGCAAGGGGCTCGTGGTCACCTGTGTGTGTGTGTAGCTTAGGAACAGAAATAGAGTAAATGTTGTGCACATGATGTGAATTAATGTTTTAATAATACAATAATTTAACACAACATGACGAATAAAAATCACTGTTGAGACGTGCGTGTATTTGACACACTGTTTCTGTTAGGCCATTCGATGTCTACATTCCTAGTTGCAAAACCTATTTGCTATATATTAAACCGTCGGAGATGCAGTCTGAGTCTCCACAAACAACACGTTTGATTATATTTCCTGCTTTGCAAAAAAAAAAAAAAAAGAAGCACAAACTACTTTCAAGCTACAGTACGACACGATAACATTTCTTACCTTGGCCTATCTTCTTCAGGGCACTCCCTTTACTAGCTCGCTACTGGACTGAGCTAGACAACTACACGCCCTTTCAAGACTGACACAAAAAACAGTTTAAAGTCATGGAAGTCCAGAAGAAGCGTGGCGACGTGAAAACGAACCACTTTGTTCGAAGACCGCTAATACACTGAATATTGCGCATATCACTGAGTTGTAGATCATGGGCTTGCTCGTGGTGGGCGCAAGCTCATTTTGAGACTATGTTCATAGAGCTGTGTTTGGCTGCGTAGACACTACGAGAATTTGACGTTCCTGAACACCAGACTCCGACTTGCCGAGCACACGACAGACCATGGGAGAATCTCAAGTGTGTGTATTCCATGCGTCCTCGCTCTTCGCCTCCTCAAAACCTATTGGAGGAGAAGGTTAGAGGGGCGGGACCTCTGGCTTCCTTAATCCAATGGGTTTTCAGCAGGAGAGAGAGGACACGAGGACGATACATTTGAGATTCTCCCATGGTCTGTCATGCGCTCTGCAAGTCGAGTCCAATGTTCAGGAACGTTACATTCCCGTAGTGTCTACGCAGCCAAACACAGATCTATGAACATATTAGATAGTCTCAAAATGGGCAAAATCTCAACCGTTTTATAGCGTATATAAAATACGAGCCTTGGAAGCCTAAACTGAACGAAACAGATGTTGTAGAAGGCTGGCCAGTCGAGACAAACGAAAGCCTATTCAGTAAGGGGTATTCAGAAAGATTTGCACTTCAGCAAATGTGACACTCCCTCACAGGACACTAACATTAGCTACGTTTCCATTAACTTGTCCTGTGATTTTTTTTTGTCGACATTTAGAATGTTCGGCATATAGACGGGGCAATATGCCTGCTGCGATGCGTTTCCATTGAACTGTCGTGTCGATAAAAAAAGCTGGACGTAATTGTATTTTTAATTTGACCTTTATTTTACTAGGCAAGTCAGTTAAGAACAAATTCTTATTTTCAATGACGGTCTAGGAACAGTGGGTTAACTGCCTGTTCAGGGGCAGAACGACAGATTTGTACCTTGTCAGCTCGGGGATTCGAACTTGCAACCTTCGGGGCAACGCAACACTAGGCTACCCTGCCGACCTCACACACTATACAGATCTAAGAGCGTTGGGCCAGTAAGTGAAATGTCGCTGGTTCGAATCCCCAAAATCTGCCGTTCTGCCCTTGAGCAAGGCAGTTAATAATTTGCGGGTTATTTCATTACTATTATTAGACAGTTGCATTATTATTCTTGTTACTAAGTATTGTTGGTTGTTTCATTTCATTTAGACTCTTGAAAACAAGATGGTGGATGAAGAGATTTCATCCTTGGATCTGAAATAGCCTAATTGGATGGTGAAACTCCTGTAAAGAAAAAAGACAATCATTTGTCCTGCATTTTTATAGTTGAAAACTAGATTTAGCCAGCAGTAGGCATTAATAATGAAATGTGGAGTGGATTATTATTATTATTTAAATGGACAATTAAGAAATCCACCCGGTCTAATGGATAAAACTGTTTCCAATCTTTGGGACATTTCTCCTATTGCTACCGTGTCCCATTACACATGCTGCCCTGTCCCATTACATATGCCGCCCTGTCCCATTACACATGCCGCCCTGTCCAATTACACATGTTGCCCTGTCCCATTACACATGTTGCCCTGTCCCATTACACATGCTGCCCTGTCCCATTACACATGCTACCGTGTCCCATTACACATGCAGCCCTGTCCCATTACACATGCTACCGTGTCCCATTACACATGCTGCCCTGTCCCATTACACATGCTACCCTGTCCCATTACACATGCTACCCTGTCCCATTACACATGCTACCCTGTCCCATTACACATGCTGCCCTGTCCCATTACACATGCTGCCCTGTCCCATTACACATGCCGCCCTGTCCCATTACACATGCTACCCTGTCCCATTACACATGCTACCCTGTCCCATTACACATGCTACCCTGTCCCATTACACATGCTACCCTGTCCCATTACACATGCTACCCTGTCCCATTACACATGCTACCGTGTCCCATTACACATGCTACCCTGTCCCATTACACATGCAGCCCTGTCCCATTACACATGCTACCGTGTCCCATTACACATGCTGCCGTGTCCCATTACACATGCTACCCTGTCCCATTACACATGCTACCCTGTCCCATTACACATGCTACCCTGTCCCATTACACATGCTACCCTGTCCCATTACACATGCCGCCATGTCCCATTACACATGCCTCCGTGTCCCATTACACATGCACCCGTGTCCCATTACACATGCTGCCCTGTCCCATTACACATGCTGCCGTGTCCCATTACACATGCTACCCTGTCACATTACACATGCTACCCTGTCCCATTACACATGCTACCGTGTCCCAATACACATGCTACCCTGTCCCATTACACATGCTACCCTGTCCCATTACACATGCTACCCTGTCCCATTACACATGCTACCCTGTCCCATTACACATGCTACCCTGTCCCATTACACATTCTACCCTGTCCCATTACACATGCTACCCTGTACCATTACACATGCTACCCTGTACCATTACACATGTCCCATTACACATGTCCCATTACACATGTCCCATTACACATGCTACCCTGTCCCAATACACATGCTACCCTGTCCCATTACACATGCTACCCTGTCCCAATACACATTCTACCCTGTCCCATTACACATGCTACCCTGTACCATTACACATGCTACCCTGTCCCATTACACATGCTACCCTGTCCCATTACACATGCAGCCCTGTCCCATTACACATGCTACCGTGTCCCATTACACATGCTGCCCTGTCCCATTACACATGCTGCCCTGTCCCATTACACATGCCGCCGTGTCCCATTACACATGCCTCCGTGTCCCATTACACATGCACCCGTGTCCCATTACACATGCTGCCCTGTCCCATTACACATGCTGCCGTGTCCCATTACACATGCTACCCTGTCCCATTACACATGCTACCCTGTCCCATTACACATGCTACCGTGTCCCAATACACATGCTACCCTGTCCCATTACACATGCTACCCTGTCCCATTACACATGCTACCCTGTCCCATTACACATGCTACCCTGTCCCATTACACATGCTACCCTGTCCCATTACACATGCTACCCTGTACCATTACACATGTCCCATTACACATGTCCCATTACACATGCTACCCTGTCCCAATACACATGCTACCCTGTCCCATTACACATGCTACCCTGTACCATTACACATGCTACCCTGTCCCATTACACATGCTACCCTGTCCCATTACACATGCTACCCTGTCCCATTACACATGCTACCCTGTCCCATTACACATGCTACCCTGTCCCATTACACATGCTACCCTGTACCATTACACATGCTACCCTGTCCCATTACACATGCTACCCTGTCCCATTACACATGCTACCCTGTCCCAATACACATGCTACCCTGTCCCAATACACATGCTACCCTGTCCCATTACACATTATACCCTGTACCATTACACATGCTACCCTGTCCCATTACACATGCTACCCTGTCCCATTACACATGCTACCCTGTCCCATTACACATGCTACCCTGTACCATTACACATGCTACCCTGTCCCATTACACATGCTACCCTGTCCCATTACACATGCTACCCTGTCCCATTACACATGCTACCCTGTCCCATTACACATGCTACCCTGTACCATTACACATGCTACCCTGTCCCAATACACATGCTACCCTGTCCCAATACACACGTCAGAGCGATTTTTTTGGGGCGACATTGCTTTTGTCTAATTAACTGGGTCAATGGAAACCTGCCTACTGATGAAGATGTATATGACATAGATCAGTGTTTCTCTCCCCAGTTGCAATCTGCTAAGACAGCTACAATAACAAAGACTCAGAAAACACAACAACCAATTTCTGTTTACAAAAAGGCATTTACTTTCCACACGATGCCATCATTTATTATAGATGCCATAACATCACATATTAACCCAGCTTCACATAATGACCCTGATCTACTGCTACACAAAGTACGCTGCCAAGGCAGCCATCTTGTCTTTAGGTTTCTTTTCCCTGCGCCCTCTGCCCCTGCCCCGCCCCCCTCGCCGTGCACCCCCGCCGCGGGTCATGGAGGGGTGTCTCATGGTGGCGTGTTTGAGTTCAACCAGGTCCTGGAAGACTGGGTCGCAGAACACACAGCCGCTGTGCTGCGTCTCTCCGTCAGGCAGCGGGGAGCGCGTCTTGTTGAAGTCCACCGCTACCAGGGACGCTTCACATGCCTCACAGCTCTCCTGGGTTACCTAGGAGACGAGGGGTGGGGATGGGAAAGGGGGGGGGGGGGGGGGGTGAACACAGCAAGACGAGGGGTGGGGTGGGGGAGTGAACACAGCAAGAGGAGACGAGGGGTGGGGATGGGAAGGGGGGGGGAGTGAACACAGCAAGAGGGAAGAAAGAGAGAGAGAGAAAAGAGGGATAACTGTTATAAGGGGTGGCAGGTAGCCTAGTGGTTGGGTCAGTAACCCAGTAACCCGAATCCCCGAGCTGACAAGGTAAAAATCTGTCATCCTGCCACTAAACAAGGCAGTTAAACCCACTGTTCCTAGACCGTCATTGTAAAAAATAATTGATTCTTAACTGACTTGCCCAGTTAAATAAAAAGGATAAATAAATAATGGAATATAAATAAAATAAACACTGTGAAAAAAATGCAAATTAGGTTTATGAGAATTAACAATGAAAACAACTAAAGTCCTCTTCCTGCCTACCTGCACCCTGTGTGCGTGTTCAAAGAAGTGTACCATCACGTTGCACCTGTTGCAAGCCATCTTCCACTTGGGGCCAGAGGTAGGGTCCAAAACCAGCACCCCGCCCTCACACTCCACACACTGACCAATACCGAGGGAGTTGAGACTGTGCTGGCAGGACGGGTGGGTGCACTCATTACATCCCATACCTGGGAGGGAGGGAGGGAGGGAGGGAGGGAGGGAGGGAGGGAGGGAGGGAGGGAGGGAGAAATAGAGAGGGAGGGGGAGAGAAATAGGGAGGGAGGGGGAGAGAAATAGGGAGGGAGGGGGAGAGAAATAGGGAGGGAGGGAGAGAGATGGGGAGGGGGAGAGAAAAACAATAAGGAAAAGTTGGAACATCAGTTTACTTCCTGAATTGAAATTGACCCCAAACCCTATAACGACCAATCACTCACCACCCACACACTCCCCTCACCTTTCTTCATGTCCCTGAAGGGGGGGTTGCTGAAGCAGTAGGGACAAAGGGGGTAGCTCTTTCCCCTGGATCCAGAGGTCCACAGCACCAGCTCAAACTCATCCAGCGGGCAGCGCAGCTCCTTGTACAGTTTGATGGCTCCGTTCTGAGGCAGGCTGTACGTCTCATCACACCCAGCACAGTGCAGCCGGCTGGGCTTGGCCTGGGAGAAACAATCAATCATTAGCGTGCAGGATGGGCAGAGTTCGCACTTCTGAGACAATTGGTTCCACTGTACCGTGCAAGTTAAATCAAACGCTCCTAAAGTAGACATACCAGGAAACTTGACAAGAACACACACACACACACGAATGCCCTAGCACTGATGCTCCGTTCAGAGGGTGAATGGGCAAGACAAAATATTTAAGTGTCTTAGAACAGGGTATGGTAGTAGGTGCCAAGCACACTGGTTTGTGTCAAGAACTGCAACGCTTTTGGGTTTTTCCCACGCTCAACAGTTCCCCGTGCGTATCAAGAACGGTCCCCCACCCGAAGGACATCCAGCCAACTTGACACATCTGGAGTCAACTTGGGCCTGTGGAACGCTTTCAAACAACATTTAGAGTCCATGCCCAGACGAGCCCGTTCTGAGGGGAAAGGGTGTCAATACTCAATATTAGGAAGGCGTTCTTAAATGTTTTGTTCACTCAGTGTGAATATAATGTCTTCTCTCCTGGACGACATCATTTGGACTTGTGGAACTCAATGAAATGCAAAACAAAAAGCATCTAACAAAACACACACACACACACACACACACACACACACACACACACACACACACACACACACACACACACACACACACACCCGCGCGGTCGTTGTGTGTGCGTCCTTGTGTTTAGGTTAAGATGCTTTGAGATGGGACTGCACGCACACACAGTGACCGCGTCCTTTTCTAGGTTGTAATAGATGATGGTGTTTTTCTAAGAGATTGTCAGTTTCTGACTGAAATAAGATTCCCTCAAGGTTGCTCTGATGTCCATAATGTTTCAAATCAACATTTTGTGATATGTAACTTTTAAGGAGGACCAAAAGGCTCCTGAACAGCTTCTAACTCCAAGCCATAAGACTGCTGAACAATTAATAAAATGGCCACCGGATGAACCCCCCCCCCCCCTTTGTACACTGCTGCTACTCTGTTTATTATCTATGTACAGTCACTTTACACCCACCTACATGTACAGATTACCTCAACTAACCTGTACCCCCGCACACTGATTCGGTATCGGTGCCCCCTGTATATAGCCTCCACACTGACTCTGTACCGGTACCCCCTGTATATAGCCTCCACACTGACTCGGTACCGGTACCCCCTGTATATAGCCTCCACACTGACTCTGTACCGGTACCCCCTGTATATAGCCTCCACACTGACTCTGTACCGGTGCCCCCTGTACATAGCCTCCACACTGACTCGGTACCGGTACCCCCTGTATATAACCTCCACATTGACTCTGTACCGGTACCTCCTGTATATAGCCTCCACACTGACTCTGCACCGGTACCCCCTGTATATAGCCTCCACACTGACTCGGTACCGGTACCCCCTGTATATAGCCTCCACATTGACTCTGTACCGGTACCTCCTGTATATAGCCTCCACACTGACTCTGTACCGGTGCCCCCTGTACATAGCCTCCACACTGACTCGGTACCGGTACCCCCTGTATATAACCTCCACATTGACTCTGTACCGGTACCTCCTGTATATAGCCTCCACACTGACTCTGCACCGGTACCCCCTGTATATAACCTCCACACTGATTCAGTACCGGTACCCCCTGTATATAACCTCCACACTGATTCAGTACCGGTACCCCCTGTATATAGCCTCCACACTGATTCAGTACCGGTACCCCCTGTATATATCCTTGTTAATGTTATTCTTATTGTGCTACTTTTTATTTTAGTCTACTTGGTAAATATTTTCTTAACTCTATTTCTTGAACTTCACTGTTGGTTAAGGGCTTGTAAGTCAGCATTGCACGGTAAGGTTCTACACTTGTTGTTTTCGGCGCATGTGACTAATAAAGTTTTATTTGTTTTCACTAAAGTGTGTAACGTTGTCATCAAGGGTGGCTACTTTGAAGAATCTTAAATATAAAATGTGTTTTGATTTGTTTAACACTTTTTTTTTTGTTGGTTACTACATCATTCCATATGTGTTATTTCACAGGTTTGATGTCTGTCTTATTCTACTTATTCTATTATTCTAATAAAATAAAAACCCTGGAATGAGTAGGTGTGTCCAAACTGGTACTGTATAAGTCACAAGTAAAAGTATTGGGTAGAGAGTTGATAGAAGGATAAAAATCAAGACTTGGAATGTTCTACATCCTCTTTTTCTATAACTTTTATTTTCTAAAAGTCTGTTATGACTGAGTACACTATTTAAAAGAACATCTTCGGTGGGGGTAATTGGTATTAGCAGAATTAGTTGTTGTTATTGTTTTGGCCACCATGGTATATTCTCCCTGTAAGATTTATGGGAAGATTATTCAATTGAATTAGATCCGTTTTCATATTGGTGAGTAATGGGATGAAGTTATCTTTATATATTTGACGTCACTTACTTTTTCTAAGTATTATAAATATAAACTGATGTTGGTACAAAAATGGAGGGAAAGTTGAAGCATAACTAACGAAATAACAGTTATCGAAAACGTATGCTTTAATCCAGTATAAACTAATGTATAGAAATAAATAATTATACAAGGGACAAAATTCACAAATTCTAGAGCACAACGTCACGTCTTAAGTGTAAAACTAACAATGACTCAATAATCCAATGCATTCTGGGAATGCTATGAAGTCCAGAATTTTCTGGGCAGAACTAGAAAGTTGGCTGCCAAAAGTATTACATTGTAAATTTCCTTTTAAAATCAGTCTGTCTGCATATTTCAAGACATGGCATTTTGGGGTTTAGTGGGATACCCAATGGGCTGGATGATTCTCTTCTCATCAATTCATCTTTAACAAAAACAGACTAAGATGGTGGAAATCAATCAATCCGAAAAATCTAATGATTTATTATTGAAATATTGATATAGCATGGGCAACAGAGGAAAAACTAATTGATACAATTTAAGGCCAAGTGGCAAACAACAATGCAGGTACTAGGGAAGGAGGAGTGAATGCAGGTCTGGGCAAATGAGATGTCATTGTTTACATTTTTTATTTAACCTTTATTTAACATGGCAAGTCGGTTAAGAACAAATCCTTATTTACAATGACGGCCTCCCGGGGAACAGTGGATTATAACTGCCTTGTTCAGGGGGCAGAACGACAGACTTTTACCTTGTCAGCTTGGGGATTAGATCCAGCAACCTTACTGTCCCAACGCTCTAACCACTAGGCGACCTGCTGCCCCTGAAGTTATATGCTATATATTAAATCTGTTGTCACCTCCGGTAGGCTCGTTCCAGAACATCCATTTAAAATTCCACTCGCTCACTACTGGAGACCAAAATCTAAATGATATCCATTTTAAATTCAGGCTGTGACACAACAACATGTGGGAAAAAAGTCAAGAGGCGTGAATGCTTTCTGAAGGTCCTGAAATGTGTATATATGGTGTTTAAAATCGCCCATACACCGGATAGGTGCAGTGAAATGTGTTGTTTTATAGGGTCAGCCAAAGTAGTACGGCAGCTCTGGAGCAAATTCAAGTTAAGTGCCTTGCTCAAGGGCACATCGACAGATTTTTCACCTTGTCGGTTCAGCTCCCGAGCGGCGCAGCGGTCTAAAGACACTGTATCTCAGTGCTAGAGGTGTCACTACAGACCCCGGTTCGATCCCGGGCTGTAATCACAACCGGACGTGATCGGGAGTCCCATAGGACGGTGCAGAATTGGCCCAGCGTCGTCCGGGTTAGGGGAGGGTTTGGCCCGGGTTAGGGGAGGGTTTGGCCCGGGTTAGGGGAGGGTTTGGCCCGGGTTAGGGGAGGGTTTGGCCCGGGTTAGGGGGGGGGGGGGGGGGGGTTTGGCCCGGGTTAGGGGAGGGTTTGGCCGTCATTGTAAAATATGAATTTATTCTTAAGTGACTTGCCTAGTTAAATAAAAGGTTAAAAAAAAAATAATAATAATCAAACCAGCAACCTTTTGTTTGGATACCGGATGTCTTCCTATCCTCCTTATGAGGTCATTTCATGGTTCCCTTGTGGCTTTCTTCATCAGTCAAATCAGCCACGTGGGTCTTTCTGTCTATCCCTCTGTCCTTCTCTGCCTCTACCCCTCTGTCTGTCTCCCCCGCTCTCCCCAACGTCACTAGACCGGTACACGCCACTCTGGGGACACGTCGTCCCATAGCAACATGCAGATGCAATCAGACTAGAACATGAGAGGGACTACCTAGTCCAATGACAAAACGGTCCTTCTTAGTTTTTCCAATTGCAAAACGTTTTGTAACAATGTCCCCTAATGAAGGACCCTGATGAATAATACATGCCTCTATGACTTCCTCAGTTGAAGTGGCTTATTTTCATTTAAAAGCTCACTTTTCTGGTCCCTTTCCGCCGACCGAAGGCCGTAGCTCGGCCACCAAACCGGTAGAACGGGGTACGGGGGGGGAATTAATGCATGCTGGCCACGTGTCAGAGAGTCTAGTGCCTTCCTGTAGAGGAGAGTGGGATAAAGTTGAGCCATCCTTGTTTCTAAGAAACCACAAACAAAATGTAGAATTTGACCAAATATTGAAGAAAGAGGTCATCTTTTCATGGAGTCTGTGAAGGAAGAAACCACATGGAAAAAGCGAGTTAAATTAAAAAAAAAACCTGATTTTCACCAAGTCAAAGGAATATATTGAGGTTTCATGATGCTTGTATCATCTAAACCAAAGTAGATCATTGTTTTATTGCTATACACACATCAGTCGGGGGCTCTATAAGCTTCAACAGCATGAAAGTGAATCATTGTGGGATGTGTGGGTTGAGCCAATCATTGCAAGGCCGTATCGCTAGGATATTATGTAACAACAGGGCCTTGCCTACGTTAAGGGTTAAGTGCTTAACAAAAAGGAGCAAAGTGTTTGTTAGGGGTTAAAAGATGCTTAAAATTATTAAAAAGACAAAAAAAAGCGATTGTGTTGAATTGTGTTTTGAAAATAAAACTAGAAAAAGGTTTTAAAAAAGGTTGTGGTAATATTTCATTCAGTACAGAAATGTGTACGCTGCTTAACCTACCCTGTCCCGCTGCTTAACCTACCCTGTCCCGCTGCTTAACCTACCCTGTCCCGCTGCTTAACCTACCCTGTCCCGCTGCTTAACCTACCCTGTCCCGCTGCTTAACCTACCCTGTCCCGCTGCTTAACCTACCCTGTCCCGCTGCTTAACCTACCCTGTCCCGCTGCTCAACCTACCCTGTCCGCTGCTTAACCTACCCTGTCCCGCAGCTCAACCTACCCTGTCCCGCTGCTTAACTGACCCTGTCCCGCAGCTCAACCTACCCTGTCCCGCTGCTTAACTGACCCTGTCCCGCTGCTTAACTGACCCTGTCCCGCTGCTTAACTGACCCTGTCTCGCTGCTTAACCTACCCTGTCCCGCAGCTCAACCTACCCTGTCCCGCTGCTTAACTGCCCCTGTCACGCTGCTTAACCTACCCTGTCCCGCTGCTTAACTGACCCTGTCTCGCTGCTTAACTGACCCTGTCCCGCAGCTTAACTGACCCTGTCCCGCTGCTTAACCTACCCTGTCCCGCTGCTTAACTGACCCTGTCCCGCAGCTTAACTGACCCTGTCCCGCAGCTTAACCGACCCTGTCCCGCAGCTTAACCTACCCTGTCCCGCTGCTTAACCTACCCTGTCCCGCTGCTCAACTGCCCCTGTCCCGCAGCTCAACTGCCCCTGTCCCGCAGCTCAACCTACCCTGTCCCGCAGCTCAACTGCCCCTGTCCCGCAGCTCAACTTACCCTGTCCCACAGCTCAACTTACCCTGTCCCACAGCTCAACTTACCCTGTCCCGCAGCTCAACCTACCCTGTCACGCAGCTCAACTGCCCTTGTCCCGCAGCTCAACCTACCCTGTCACGCAGCTCAACTGCCCCTGTCCCACAGCTTAACCTACCCTGTCCCGCAGCTCAACCTACCCTGTCACGCAGCTCAACTTACCCTGTCACGCAGCTCAACTTACCCTGTCACGCAGCTCAACTTACCCACAAGTGGCCACTTTTTGAGGGGGTTTAGTCATTTTCAAAATTGTAACATTTACATGAATTCTGATTATTTCCAGGGATACACAACATCCTGAAATATCTAGAAATAAAACTATATGGTCTGTTGACGGAGTGATGTTGAATGTAAATAACGGCTCAACTTATGCCACTCTCCCCGACAACCAAAGTGTGTGTGTGTGTATGTGTGTGTGTGTGTGTGTGTGTGTGTGTGTGTGTGGCAGTCATCTAATTTTGGCACTTGCCTTTTCGTTGTTGAAGGCAGTCAAGAGATTTTTGAACTTGACTCTTAAATGAGGCAAGTTTCCACAAAAATGTTTTTTGTTGAGTATTCCCTGTTTTGATTACTGGGTAAACCTGTATCTATTAAGAAATAAGAGTGACACTTAAATGAATCATTGTGTATATTAACAGCAAGCTGGAGACGTCACAGTCAAACAGCTGCATAAAGAACCGGTCTGTCAGGAGCACCAACGGGGCAGTCCCGTTAGTTCCCTTATATACTGGTTACAGACACGTTACATAGGCATGGTTCATAGGTTTGGTTCTGGCATGTGTCTGGCACCGTCTCCTATCTTAACTTATAGAACATATTCTGGGCGTTCTGCCAGATGGTCCCAAGGAGGGGGGTTATGTCGCCATCCCATTTCTTTACCAAGCGCAGGCAGGAACCAAGGATTATTTATGACACGAAAGACCAGATGAACATTTTCAAGGCGGTCTCTTCACACGATAGAATGTTTTCTCACCACCAAATATGGTGGTGAGAGGAAGTCCAGTCGCGTGTATTGGGAGAGGATGGAACTAGGTAAAAACTGGACCAAGATTCACATTCTCATTGATTAAACATCTCGATCTCAATAAATGTTTCTGTTCCCAAAACTAAAATCTGTAAGGAACACAGTGTGCTAAGTTTTATATAGAAGGAAAAAAATGTGTTGTTTAGAAGGAATGCTAGGTCAAATTGAGTTCACTTCACAGAGGAGGCAATCCCTAACGGATATATGTAAATACATGCTACGACGCGCCAAGAGCATCTCGCTAGCTCGTACTTGGCATTGCCTACCTCCTTTCCGCGTTCTGCCCACTATGCTTCATTTGCTTCTACTGTAAAAATGACAGATATGAACTATCTTGGTTAAAAAATATCTTTGCGGTTACCATCCCTGACCTAGCTTAGGGTTAATGAGACACCGGTAACCACTAGACTGGCTTCCTGCTGCTCTTTAGTTACTTTTATTTATTATTTCTTATCCATATTTATTTTAACTGCATTGTTGGTTAGAGGCTCGTAAGTAAGCATTTCACTGTAAGGTCTACTACACCTGCTGACTGGCTGGCTCTCTGACTGACTGGATGACTGCCTGGCTGGCTCTCTGACTGACTGGATGACTGCCTGGCTGGCTCTCTGACTGACTGGATGGCTGCCTGGCTGGCTCTCTGACTGACTGGATGGCTGGCTGGCTGGCTCTCTGACTGACTGGATGGCTGGCTGGCTGGCTCTCTGACTGACTGGGTGGCTGGCCGACTGGCTCTCTGACCGGCTAGCTCTCTGGCTTGCTCTCCAGCTGGCCATCTGGCTGGCAAGTTTGTGATGTTTTTCAATGAGGGGACAAACTCAATAGGGGGGGGGGACAACTTTTCCACATTAGTGAAGGGGAGGGGGGTGATAGAGAGCGGGAGAGATGAGAGGGAAAAGAGGGAGAGAGAGCAGAGAGGTAGAGAGAAAGAGAGATGGCGAGAGAGACCTACTTTGGTGGCAGGATGTTTATGTTAAAGTCAAAGGGAAGTGTCTCCATGGTTGCACCGTTACAATGCAGAAAACCGCTAGTCTGTAGCAGGCCAAACCTTTCAAAACTAAATACCTACATTTTACCTGAGCTACATTTTTTTCCTTCTAACACGGATTTGCGGGACGCTCTTAAAGGGGAACACACAACGTAATCACAGTCAGGAACTATGAACATAGTTCACATAAACCATTTAGATCAATTAAAAAAGGTTTGTCACGGAAATCTTCTTTACAGCGTCCTTTAAATCCTATGTATAATTATGATGTATAATTATTAAAATAGATGATTAGCAGTATTGATCAGATGGTGATTAGCAGTATTGATCAGATGGTGATTAGCAGTATTGATCAGATGGTGATTAGCAGTATTGATCAGATGGTGATTAGCAGTACAGATCAGATGGTGATTAGCAGTACAGATCAGATGGTGATTAGCAGTACTGATCAGATGGTGATTAGCAGTACTGATCAGATGGTGATTAGCAGTACTGATCAGATGGTGATTAGCAGTACTGATCAGATGGTGATTAGCAGTACTGATCAGATGGTGATTAGCAGTATTGATCAGATGGTGATTAGCAGTATTGATCAGATGGTGATTAGCAGTATTGATCAGATGGTGATTAGCAGTACAGATCAGATGGTGATTAGCAGTACTGATCAGATGGTGATTAGCAGTACTGATCAGATGGTGATTAGCAGTATTGATCAGATGGTGATTAGCAGTACCGATCAGATGGTGATTAGCAGTACTGATCAGATGGTGATTAGCAGTACTGATCAGATGGTGATTAGCAGTATTGATCAGATGGTGATTAGCAGTACAGATCAGATGGTGATTAGCAGTACAGATCAGATGGTGATTAGCAGTACTGATCAGATGGTGATTAGCAGTACTGATCAGATGGTGATTAGCAGTACTGATCAGATGGTGATTAGCAGTACTGATCAGATGGTGATTAGCAGTACTGATCAGATGGTGATTAGCAGTACTGATCAGATGGTGATTAGCAGTATTGATCAGATGGTGATTAGCAGTATTGATCAGATGGTGATTAGCAGTACAGATCAGATGGTGATTAGCAGTACTGATCAGATGGTGATTAGCAGTACTGATCAGATGGTGATTAGCAGTATTGATCAGATGGTGATTAGCAGTACCGATCAGATGGTGATTAGCAGTACTGATCAGATGGTGATTAGCAGTACTGATCAGATGGTGATTAGCAGTACTGATCAGATGGTGATTAGCAGTACTGATCAGATGGTGATTAGCAGTACTGATCAGATGGTGATTAGCAGTACTGATCAGATGGTGATTAGCAGTACTGATCAGATGGTGATTAGCAGTATTGATCAGATGGGGGTTGACCCAGTGACCTTTTGTTGTTGTTTTGTAACACTGACCTGAATGTACTTCATGAAGCGATGGCACTTGCCGCAGCGAGACAGGGGCTTGCCAGTGGCAGCGATGGGAGAAAACGTCACCTCCATGAGCTCGTCCATACCTACAGGACAGATACATGGGTAGTTTATGCCATCCATTAGCTAGTTCATACCTACCTACCTATTTACTAAATTACAGTAGAGTATTGACTAAATTACAGTAGAGTATTTACTAAATTACAGTAGAGTATTGACTAAATTACAGTAGAGTATTGACTCTATTACAGTAGAGTATTGACTCTATTACAGTAGAGTATTGACTCTATTACAGTAGAGTATTGACTAAATTACAGTAGAGTATTGACTCTATTACAGTAGAGTATTGACTCTATTACAGTAGAGTATTGACTCTATTACAGTAGAGTATTGACTCTATTACAGTAGAGTATTGACTCTATTACAGTAGAGTATTGACTCTATTACAGTAGAGTATTGACTCTATTACAGTAGAGTATTGACTAAATTACAGTAGAGTATTGACTCTATTACAGTAGAGTATTGACTCTATTACAGTAGAGTATTGACTAAATTACAGTAGAGTATTGACTAGATTACAGTAGAGTATTTACTAAATTACAGTAGAGTATTGACTAAATTACAGTAGAGTATTGACTCTATTACAGTAGAGTATTGACTCTATTACAGTAGAGTATTGACTCTATTACAGTAGAGTATTGACTCTATTACAGTAGAGTATTGACTCTATTACAGTAGAGTATTGACTCTATTACAGTAGAGTATTGACTAAATTACAGTAGAGTATTGACTAGATTACAGTAGAGTATTTACTAAATTACAGTAGAGTATTGACTCTATTACAGTAGAGTATTGACTCTATTACAGTAGAGTATTGACTCTATTACAGTAGAGTATTGACTCTATTACAGTAGAGTATTGACTCTATTACAGTAGAGTATTGACTCTATTACAGTAGAGTATTGACTAAATTACAGTAGAGTATTGACTTTATTACAGTATTTGTGGTTGTTTTTCTTCGCTTTTCAATCACTATTCCCATCCGAGAGCACCTGTGGGTTTTATGGGATACCTGAAGCGCTCCTGCTAGTTCCTTTTCAAGTGGAACTTCCTGTTGAATATGTCCAGTGTGTGTGTGTGTGTGTGAGTGTGTTGTACTCACTAGCGATGGTGTCAAAGAAGTAGTGGAACTTCCTGTTGAATATGTCCAGTGTGTGTGTGTGTGTTTGTGTGAGTGTGTTTGTGTGTGTGTGTGTGTGTGTGTGTGTGTGTGTGTGTGTGTGAGTGTGTTGTACTCACTAGCGATGGTGTCAAAGAAGTAGTGGAACTTCCTCTTGAAGATGTCCAGTGTGTGTTGCAGAACCTGTTGGTAGTTGGCCTTGCCCTGAGCAATCAGGTTTAGCTGTTTCTCTACCGCACCACGGATGGTAGGCAGCACCAGCTCAGCATCTACACAAACATTGCAGGGTAAATACACACACACACACACACACACACACACACGGACATATGGATACACATGGCCTAGAACATACATGAAAATATGTCTATCTTGTGCTAATGGCAAATGTATGATCCACCTGCAAGTGTGATGAGTGTTAAAAGTTAGTACTGACCTGTCTTGAAGAATATGTGCACCAGGACGATGCTCACACACACACACACACACACCCGTCTTGTAATATCCATGCACCAGGACGATGCCCACACACACACACAAACCTGTCTTGTAATATCCATGCACTAGGACGATGCCCAGGTTGGTGGGTTTGAGCTTGCGTCCGTTCTCCACTGTCACATAATTCCTCTGAGAGATGTTGTTGATATGGACCGGGATACTGGCGTCAGTACCTGGAGGGAGGGATGGGGACACACACACAGTATTCCACCATGAACTTAATCCTAGACAGACGCCTGCGGTAATATAATATGAATCTCACACACACACACACACACACACACACACACACACACACACCTATGCCGTGTTTCTCCATCAGTGTGATGAGGTCGGCCTCAGTAAGGTAGTCTGGAGGGCTGGTCTGCCTCTCCACTAGTTTAATCTCCTCCACTGTGAAGACATCTCCCCTCTCACACACTGGCATGGCCTCCTCCAGAGGGATACCCAGCCACGGCATCACCTCCGTAAAGCCTGTGTCCCAGTCACAACAAACATTTAGACATCTATTAGCATTATAAATAAATAGTACAATTTAGAAAGCATTTAAACTATAGCTTAACATTTAGTATCATTCATAAAGATTTTAGACAACAGCTTATTAACATTTAGTATAATTTATGAAGCATTTAGAATGATTTATTAATGTCTTATTCATGAAAACGGCAACACCAATTAGTTGGTTGAACTGTATTAGTCATGTGTATCAGAATACATTTCTCAGCATAACAATATTAGGAAACAAGACCAGAGGACAACAACAACAACAGTAAACAACAACAGGACCTCACCAGGCGATATGAGTGTCTTCCCACTGCAGGAGAAACCCTCGGAGGCGATGGTGAAGGAGATGGTTGTCTGCAGGTATTTACAGTCCTGGCTCACCGTGGCGATGAAGTGACGCACGATGTACTCATACAGACGCCACCCGTCACTTCCTGTTGGGGAGACAGGCAGTGGGTGTGTTCATTAGGTACCAAACAGAAGAAAACAGACTGAAACAGGAAGGCACTACATGGACATTAGAAAAACACTTTTTTCAATATGAAACACTCGTGATGGTTTTTATTTTTAAGTGGGACAATTACACAATTGTTTTATGCTAGACACAACAGAATTGCTTTCCAAGAGGTTTTGAGTGTTCCTGAACGGTCCATTCTCAGTCCTGACTTAAATTTGCTTGAAAATCAAAGTTTGAATATTCCTGTCCATCAATAATCCCCAACCAAATTGACTGAGTTTGAGCAATTTTGAGCATCTTGCCCTAAAAGTTTGTCGAATCTTAAAAATGTTTCTACCACGTACTAACTCTAAAATAAAAAATATATATAATCTTTAACTGTACATGGACTGGTAAGGAAAAAAAAAAAAATTAATAATTTTTTTACATTTAATTTTAAGGCATCATGTAAAGACTGTGCAAGGTGTGTGAGAATGAAGGCAGCACAATGAGATGCCAGGGTCATGTTCATTAGGCTCCAAATGGAAACAAACAAACAAACTGGGAGCGACTACCTCAACCAAATTGTCCAATATGAAATGCTCATTTCCGTTTCACGTCGACAAAACATTTTTTTTTTTCCAAGGACGTGCCCTAATGAACATGACCCTGGTGGAGACTGGAAAGTGATGGGAGGGAAGCTAACATAAGGAATCGAAGGACGGGAGGAGAAGTCGTCAAAAGGAAAGATATGTAGATATAGCAGGTGAAACATGACATGATACAAGGTAGCCTGGTTCCATGAATTGTTTGTGCTGGAGTCGGCAATAGTGAGGAAACACAAGCAGATGTTACCAGGCTAGTTTCAAGGTGCCACTACCCACCTAGCTCTCCTTCGGAGGCAGCCCTCATGGGGGTGATGGGAGGGTGATCTCCTGCATCAGCTCCTTTCCTGGGACGGTTCAGTCCCTCTGACAGCAGAGCCTTCACCTAGAGGGGGATAGACCACGTCAAGGCTGGTTTTCATAGAGTCTCAACGTAGGCTTGCTGCTCTGGGATCAGTTTCACTGTATTGGCTGGTTTTCATTGAGTCTCAACGTAGGCTTGCTGCTCTGGGATCAGTTTCACTGTATTGGCTGGTTTTCATTGAGTCTCAACGTAGGCTTGCTGCTCTGGGATCAGTTTCACTGTATTGGCTGGTTTTCATTGAGTCTCAACGTAGGCTTGCTGCTCTGGGATCAGTTTCACTGTATTGGCTGGTTTTCATAGAGTCTCAACGTAGGCTTGCTGCTCTGGGATCAGTTTCACTGTATTGGCTGGTTTTCATAGCGTCTTAACGTAGGCTTGCTGCTCTGGGATCAGTTTCACTGTATTGGCTGGTTTTCATTGAGTCTCAACATAGGCTTGCTGCTCTGGGATCAGTTTCACTGTATTTTGTCTTGGCACAATTTTTTGAAGGTAACTTCAAATAATGTCAACCAGGAGGATGTATCTAATTCACAACTAATCACGTGTTGGAGCAAGTGTTTGCATGCATAATAATGTATGTGTGCGTGTGTGTCTGTGTGTGTCTGTCCCCGTTTTGTTAGATGCTTTTCACTACATTTTCAATTTATTGCGAGGTAACTTCCAAATTACGTAATTCGGGGCAGTATGCAATAACAATAACCTGAAATCATCACATGTTACGCATTAAATCAGTGTGAGTCCTTGTCTATTTGATAGGTTTGTCTTCTAGTTAGAGTATACATGTTTCATCTGTGTGTGTGTGTGCATGCGTGCGTGCGTGCGTGTGTGTGTGTGTGTGTGTGCGTGCGTGCGTGCATGTCTTTGTATCGGTGTGTGACCTCCTCAGTCTCAGACTGCTTCCTGATTCTCCGCCAGTCTCCTAAAGTTCCTACACTTTCTCCAGACAATCTTATGCTTTCAGAATCTCCGACGCTGAGTTTGCAAGTGCACACTTCTGGAATAAGAGTTGGAGAAATAGTGGAAGCACACGCAGCCTCGGTGTCGCTCTGCTCTCACCTCCTGAGCCCAGAAGGGGTTGTTAGCCTGCTGTCTGAGTGTCCCCTTCAGGTCAAAGTTGTCGTGGTAGTGGTTGGTCTCAGTACGGGGGTAGCTGATATAACCCTGGGTGTACAGACGCTCTGCTATCTGCATGGTGTGCTGTGGACCCATTCCTAAAATGGAAGAGAACACAGCACCTTCAATTCAGTCTTCAGAGGAACAGTTGTAATACATTTGTGCCATCCTTGATGATTGTGAATGCAGCGTATCCACTTCTGAATGACTGGGCTACTGGCTGAATGACTGGGCTACTGGCTGAATGGCTGGGCTACTGGTTGAATGACTGGGCTACTGGCTGACTGGCTGAATGGTTTGACTACTGGCTGACTGGCTGAATGGTTTGACTACTGGCTGAATGACTGGGCTACTGGCTGAATGACTGGGCTACTGGCTGACTGGCTGAATGGTTTGACTACTGGCTGACTGGCTGAATGGTTTGACTACTGGCTGACTGGCTGAATGGTTTGACTACTGGCTGAATGACTGGGCTACTGGCTGAATGACTGGGCTACTGGCTGAATGACTGGGCTACTGGTTGAATGGCTGGGCTACTGGCTGACTGGCTGAATGATTTGACTACTGGCTGACTGGCTGAATGGTTTGACTACTGGCTGAATGACTGGGCTACTGGCTGAATGACTGGGCTACTGGCTGAATGACTGGGCTACTGGCTGAATGACTGGGCTACTGGCTGAATGGCTGGGCTACTGGCTGAATGGCTAGGCTACTGGCTGAATGGTTTGACTACTGGCTGAATGGCTTGACTACTGGCTGAATGGCTTGGCTACTGTCTGAATGACTGGGCTACTGGCTGAATGACTGGGCTACTGGCTGAATGGCTAGGCTACTGGCTGACTGGCTGGGCTACTGGCTGACTGGCTGGGCTACTAGCTGAATGGCTGGGCTACTGGCTGAATGGCTGGGCTACTGGCTGAATGGCTGGGCTACTGGCTGACTGGCTGAATGGTTTGACTACTGGCTGAATGGCTGGGCTACTGGCTGACTGGCTAGGCTACTGGCTGAATGGTTTGACTACTGGCTGAATGGCTGGGCTACTGGCTGAATGGTTTGACTACTGGCTGAATGGTTTGACTACTGGCTGAATGGTTTGACTACTGGCTGAATGGTTTGACTACTGGCTGAATGGTTTGACTACTGGCTGAATGGTTTAACTACTGGCTGAATGGCTTGACTACTGGCTGAACGGATGCTAATGTCTGTGCTGTGATTGGTGGTCTCACCTAGAGAGGAGCTGGCCACTCGAAGCATCTCCACGGTGTTCAAGGCCAGAGGTCTCTGCTTGGCCTTCTCCTTCTTACTCACCGACTCCACCTTCAGGACGGGAAGACAACTACACCTTTCATAAAGGCGCTCTTTTGACTGCGTTTACACAGGCAGCCCAATTCTGATCTTTGAACCAATCATATCAGATATTTTGCCCAAAATTGGCTCACACACAGCCAATGCCTGTCACGTTATCAGGTTCATCTCACAGGCACTTCAGCTAAGAAGTGGGCTACAAGTGAATGAAGACAGACACATCGGGGACGCAACTGTGCACGGTCTCTCTTATTGAATTCTGAGGCACATGTAGAAGATGTTAGAACTGTCCAAATTTGCTTTGTCAGCCAATAAGATGAGTAGATCTAACAAACAGGAAATGCACTAGCCTATGACAATCCACTATCCCCCGTAATACAAAATTTGACCTATGCTATTGGTCAACTTGTCCATCTGTAGAATCTGTAAATATTCCAAACATACTCTGGGACAGTTGTGGGATGCGATAGATCCCAAATTAATACAGCCATTCGCATCAACAAAAATAAACTTAAAAGCAATGAGGCTGATGCAACACATCAGAACATTTAGCTTAAAATGTTATAAGACTGGCAATGCACACGCGGCAGTAGGCTATAAGCACGAATGTTCCCAAATTCAATAAATTAGCTGGAAAACACTATTCTCGAAAGTGTGAATGCAAATGGGATTATGCATGTAATAATGCGTTATTAAAAAAGGTGAATTTTTTTGGTGAACATTTTCTTCCCCTAACTTGACGCTCTTGCGCAGCCTATGTATGCCAGTTAGGCTCTACACCAGTTATAAAACGGATTAGTTATTTGGCCACTTTAGTTGTGTCAGAAACCTTATCAAAACATATAGGCCAATGGGCTAAGACTACATGAGGTGTGCGACTAGGATTTGAAAAATTTGTTTAAAAAAAAGTGCTGTTCCTTGCCTTTACTGCACATGCTGGGCATCATTCGCAAGTTATAATACATCATCCTAAAGTGATAGGCTAATATTGTCACCCCCCCCCCCCCCCATCAGACTATTCTTAATTGAATGTTGTCTTTAGAAATACTAAATAATATGTGTGTGAAATTAGTTTTGATTTAGAAAGGACCATTTTCATGCACCTGTCTCGAAACAGGGGCATGGGGGGGAAAAAAATAGAAGTGTCATCTATGCACTTATATAGCGAATGGAGGATGCTTTTCCAGTGGTTCATTTTCATGCCAGCTAGCTAGGCTATACTCCTGTTGTAAAGACAAACAATGAGCTTAATATTAGGAATGCCGATAAATAGTAGGCCTAGCCTATAGAAAGCTGATGGGATGCTCCTATTTTTAGTAGAGGCCATCACTATGTTTTCTCACGCAATTCCTTTGGAAATGTTGCACAACATGAACTCATGGGATCTAATGAAGTGTTTGATTAGATTTTCGATTACATTTGCATTGATGTCAGAGTGATTAAAGGGGCAATAGAGAGCGGAGTAGTAAGCAAGTTTGGTAGGCTACTAACGACCATCAGACGAACAGAGACAGAAAGACAGAGAGAAAAAAGACAGGCAGCTAGAACAGGCAGAGAGACAGGCAGCTAGACAGGCAGAGAGACAGGCAGCTAGACAGGTAGAGAGACAGGTAGAGAGACAGGCAGAGAGACAGGCAGCTAGAACAGGCAGAGAGACAGGCAGCTAGACAGGCAGAGAGACAGGCAGCTAGACAGGTAGAGAGACAGGTAGAGAGACAGGCAGAGAGACAGGCAGCTAGACAGGCAGAGAGACAGGCAGCTAGACAGGTAGAGAGACAGGTAGAGAGACAGGCAGCGAGACAGGTAGAGAGACAGGTCTTACCTTGGCCTCTCTGGAGGTCTTAGTCATGTTGACAAACATCTGTCCCACCTCTCTGTCAAAGACCCTCACCCTGTCCCAGTCCAGAGTCAGAGGAGACTCTTTCCCTTTTAAAACCTACAGAACAACATTACATGTATTATGTTAGACTAATGGCTCTTTGAGCACCTGTTTGGTTCTGAGAGTATCCGAGGTCATCTTTGGGTGTTGTTGAGGGAGAAGGCTCAGGATATAAAATATTTACTCAAAGAAGCACCCCATTCCCACATGAAACCCTCTGACAGGCTTTTTTTGGGGGGGGAGCTCGCCTTAGCCTGTATGACAGTGGAGGCTGGTGGGAGGAGCTCAAGGAGGATGAGCTCATTGTAATGGCTGAAATGGAATAAATGGTACAGAGTCAAACATGTTTTCCATATGTTTGATGGGTTTAATACCTTTCAATTTATTCCATTCCAGCCATTACAATGAGCACATCCTCCTATAATCGCCAACCACCAGCCTACACTGCTGTAACACACAGTAGGTCTCTGGTTTGAGGGACTGGATCTAGGGTCAAGGTTAGGTTCGAGGTTTGAGGTTAGGGACGAGGTTAGCCTTAAAGGAATACTTCAGGATTTTTTTTTATTTTTTACATAGAATAATCCTGATGTATCTTTTTAAAGACTCGGTTTAGGGTTGGGAGCTCACCTTAGCCTGTATGACCCAGTAGGTCTCTGGTTTGAAGGACTGGATCTTGTCGTGGCGCTCCACACAGAAGCCCAGTGTGGGGGTCTGACATGGCCCAAAGGAGATCAGGGATGAGTCCAGGTTACCATATTTACCCTGGAAGTACTTGGTCTGGAACCTGGAACACATTCCAAAAAACAGGATAGCACCACTGGCATCAGCATAGTTGACCCAATAACCTCAACATTGGCTGAATTAAAATCAGTCAAACTCTGTGGCTCTTTCTCAACAACAACAAAAAATCCTCTCTCCTCGCCTTCATTGCACTGATCTGAAATAACTGACCAGGTGAAAGCCAGCCTGATGAGGGTAGGAGAGTCTAGGGTAGTATAGTTTAGTCTAGGGTAGTGTAGTCGAGTATAGACTAGGGTAGGAGAGTCTAGGGTAGGGAAATGGAGTCTAGGGTAGGGCAGTCTAGGGTGGGGCAGTCTAGGGTAGGGCAGTCTAGGGTAGGGCAGTCTAGGGTGGGGCAGGGCAGTCTAGGGTGGGGCAGGGCAGTCTAGGGTGGGGCAGGGCAGTCTGGGGTGGGGCAGTCTAGGGTGGGGCAAGGCAGGGTGGGGTAGGGCAGTCTGGGGTAGGGTAGGGCAGTCTGGGGTAGGGTAGGGCAGTCTGGGGTAGGGTAGGGCAGTCTGGGGTGGGGCAGTCTAGGGTGGGGCAAGGCAGGGTGGGGTAGGGCAGTCTGGGGTAGGGTAGGGCAGTCTGGGGTAGGGTAGGGCAGTCTGGGGTAGGGTAGTGCAGTCTGGGGTAGGGGCAGTCTAGGGTGGGGCAGTCTAGGGTGGGGTAGGGCAGTCTGGGGTAGGGTAGGGCAGTCTGGGGTAGGGTAGGGCAGTCTGGGGTAGGGTAGGGCAGTCTGGGGTAGGGTAGGGCAGTCTGGGGTAGGGTAGGGCAGTCTGGGGTAGGGTAGGGCAGTCTGGGGTAGGGTAGGGCAGTCTGGGGTAGGGTAGGGCAGTCTAGGGTAGGGTAGGGCAGTCTAGGGTAGGGTAGGGCAGTCTAGGGTAGGGTAGGGCAGTCTGGGTAGGGCAGTCTAGGGTAGGGCAGTCTAGGGTAGGGCAGTCTAGGTTAGGGTAGGGCAGTCTGGGGTAGGGAAGTCTGGGGTAGGGTAGAGTAGGGCAGTCTAGGGTAGGGCAGTCTGGGGTAGGGTAGGGCAGTCTGGGGTAGGGTAGGGCAGTCTGGGGTAGAGTAGGGCAGTCTGGGGTAGGGCAGTCTGGGGTAGGGCAGTCTGGGGTAGGGTAGGGCAGTCTGGGGTAGGGTATGGCAGTCTGGGGTAGGGTAGGGCAGTCTGGGGTAGGGTAGGGCAGTCTGGGGTAGGGCAGTCTGGGGTAGGGGAATGTAGAGTTGTGTATTTTTGTGTAGGGTAGGTTAGTGTAGGGTTGTGTAATGTTGTGAAGTGTATGTTTGTGTAGGGTAGTGTAGTGTAGTGTTGTGTAGTGTAGTGTATTGTAGTGTAGTGTATTGTTGTGTATTGTAGTGTAGGGTAGTGTAGTGTAGTGTTGTGTAGGGTAGTGTTGTGTAGGGTAGTGTTGTGTAGGGTATTGTAGTGTTGTGTAGGGTAGTGTAGTGTAGTGTAGGGTAGTGTAGTGTTGTGTAGGGTAGTGTATTGTAGGGTAGTGTATTGTAGGGTAGTGTATTGTAGTGTAGGGTAGTGTATTGTAGTGTAGTGTAGTGTATTGTAGTGTATTGTAGGGTAGTGTAGTGTTGTGTAGGGTAGTGTATTGTAGTGTATTGTATTGTAGTGTAGTGTAGTGTATTGTAGTGTATTGTAGGGTAGTGTAGTGTTGTGTAGGGTAGTGTATTGTAGTGTATTGTATTGTATTGTAGTGTAGTGTAGGGTAGTGTATTGTAGTGTATTGTAGTGTATTGTAGGGTAGTGTAGTGTATTGTAGTGTAGTGTAGTGTATTGTAGTGTATTGTAGGGTAGTGTATTGTAGTGTATTGTATTGTATTGTAGTGTAGTGTAGGGTAGTGTATTGTAGTGTATTGTATTGTATTGTAGTGTAGTGTAGGGTAGTGTATTGTAGTGTATTGTAGTGTATTGTAGGGTAGTGTAGTGTATTGTAGTGTATTGTAGTGAATTGTATTGTATAGTAGTGTAGTGTAGTGTATTGTAGTGTATTGTAGGGTAGTGTATTGTAGTGTATTGTATTGTATTGTAGTGTAGTGTAGTGTAGGGTAGTGTATTGTAGGGTAGTGTAGTGTATTGTAGTGTAGTGTAGTGTTGTGTAGTGTAGTGTATTGTAGTGTAGTGTATTGTTGTGTATTGTAGTGTAGGGTAGTGTAGTGTAGTGTTGTGTAGTGTAGTGTAGGGTAGTGTTGTGTAGGGTAGTGTTGTGTAGGGTAGTGTTGTGTAGGGTATTGTAGTGTTGTGTAGGGTAGTGTAGTGTAGTGTAGGGTAGTGTAGTGTTGTGTAGGGTAGTGTATTGTAGGGTAGTGTATTGTAGGGTAGTGTATTGTAGTGTAGGGTAGTGTATTGTAGTGTAGTGTAGTGTATTGTAGTGTATTGTAGGGTAGTGTAGTGTTGTGTAGGGTAGTGTATTGTAGTGTATTGTATTGTAGTGTAGTGTAGTGTATTGTAGTGTATTGTAGGGTAGTGTAGTGTTGTGTAGGGTAGTGTATTGTAGTGTATTGTATTGTATTGTAGTGTAGTGTAGGGTAGTGTATTGTAGTGTATTGTAGTGTATTGTAGGGTAGTGTAGTGTATTGTAGTGTAGTGTAGTGTATTGTAGTGTATTGTAGGGTAGTGTATTGTATTGTAGTGTAGTGTAGGGTAGTGTATTGTAGTGTATTGTATTGTAGTGTAGTGTAGGGTAGTGTATTGTAGTGTATTGTAGTGTATTGTAGGGTAGTGTAGTGTATTGTAGTGTATTGTAGTGTATTGTATTGTATTGTAGTGTAGTGTATTGTAGTGTATTGTAGGGTAGTGTATTGTAGTGTATTGTATTGTATTGTAGTGTAGTGTAGTGTAGGGTAGTGTATTGTAGGGTAGTGTAGTGTATTGTAGTGTAGTGTAGTGTAGTGTAGAGTAGTGTTGTGTAGTGTTGTGTAGGGTAGTGTATTGTAGGGTAGTGTATTGTAGTGTAGTGTTGTGTAGGGTAGTGTATTGTAGTGTAGTGTAGGGTAGTGTATTGTAGTGTTGTGTAGGGTAGTGTAGTGTTGTGTAGGGTAGTGTATTGTAGTGTAGTGTATTGTAGTGTAGTGTATTGTAGTGTAGTGTAGTGTTGTGTAGTGTAGTGTAGGGTAGTGTACCAGGTGAATGCCAACTCTCTCTGTATATATATGACGTGTTGGAATGGGGTGTGTTGTCGGGTGGTGTAGTGTACCGGGTGAATGCACAGCCAATGCGCAGGTCCAGCTCCTGCCGGGCGTCTACGGACAGAGCCTCGTTACGGTTGGGCTCTCCCAGCTTATTCATGGCTGCCCAGATGTCGGTGTCGGTGATGGAGCTGAACTTGGCTCGGTAGACGGTCCGTTCACTGCCGTACGGACGGTTCATCACCGGCTCAATGGCGTCCAGGACCTGGGAAAGTAACAACCTTGTAATAACTGTTATGAATAAGCTTTAATAAAACACTTTCCAACCTAGAGAGAGGGTTAAGACCAGCAGCAGAGAGGGTGGGTTAAGACCAGCAGCAAGGAGAGGGTGGGTTAAGACCAGCAGCAAGGAGAGGGTGGGTTAAGACCAGCAGCAGAGAGGGTGGGTTAAGACCAGCAGCAAGGAGAGGGTGGGTTAAGACCAGCAGCAAGGAGAGGGTGGGTTAAGACCAGCAGCAAGGAGAGGGTGGGTTAAGACCAGCAGCAAGGAGAGGGTGGGTTAAGACCAGCAGCAAGGAGAGGGTGGGTTAAGACCAGCAGCAGAGAGGGTGGGTTAAGACCAGCAGCAAGGAGAGGGTGGGTTAAGACCAGCAGCAAGGAGAGGGTGGGTTAAGACCAGCAGCAGAGAGGGTGGGTTAAGACCAGCAGCAAGGAGAGGGTCGGTTAAGACCAGCAGCAAGGAGAGGGTCGGTTAAGACCAGCAACAAGGAGAGGGTGGGTTAAGACCAGCAGCAGAGAGGGTGGGTTAAGACCAGCAGCAGAGAGGGTGGGTTAAGACCAGCAGCAAGGAGAGGATGGGTTAAGACCAGCAGCAAGAAGAGGGTGGGTTAAGACCAGCAGCAAGGAGAGGGTCGGTTAAGACCAGCAGCAAGGAGAGGGTCGGTTAAGACCAGCAACAAGGAGAGGGTGGGTTAAGACCAGCAGCAGAGAGGGTGGGTTAAGACCAGCAGCAAGGAGAGGGTGGGTTAAGACCAGCAGCAAGGAGAGGGTGGGTTAAGACCAGCAGCAAGGAGAGGGTGGGTTAAGACCAGCAGCAAGGAGAGGGTGGGTTAAGACCAGCAGCAAGGAGAGGGTGGGTTAAGACCAGCAGCAGAGAGGGTGGGTTAAGACCAGCAGCAAGGAGAGGGTGGGTTAAGACCAGCAGCAAGGAGAGGGTGGGTTAAGACCAGCAGCAGAGAGGGTGGGTTAAGACCAGCAGCAAGGAGAGGGTCGGTTAAGACCAGCAGCAAGGAGAGGGTCGGTTAAGACCAGCAACAAGGAGAGGGTGGGTTAAGACCAGCAGCAGAGAGGGTGGGTTAAGACCAGCAGCAGAGAGGGTGGGTTAAGACCAGCAGCAAGGAGAGGATGGGTTAAGACCAGCAGCAAGAAGAGGGTGGGTTAAGACCAGCAGCAAGGAGAGGGTCGGTTAAGACCAGCAGCAAGGAGAGGGTCGGTTAAGACCAGCAACAAGGAGAGGGTGGGTTAAGACCAGCAGCAGAGAGGGTGGGTTAAGACCAGAAGCAGAGAGGGTGGGTTAAGACCAGCAGCAGAGAGGGTGGGTTAAGACCAGCAGCAAGGAGAGGGTGGGTTAAGACCAGCAGCAGAGAAGGTGGGTTAAGACCAGCAGCAAGGAGAGACTGGGTTAAGACCAGCAGCAGAGAGGGTGGGTTAAGACCAGCAGCAGAGAGGCTGGATTAAGACCAGCAGCAAGGAGAGGGTGGGTTAAGACCAGCAGCAAGGAGAGGCTGGGTTAAGACCAGCAGCAAGGAGAGGCTGGGTTAAGACCAGCAGCAGAGAGGGTGGGTTAAGACCAGCAGCAAGGAGAGGGTGGGTTAAGACCAGCAGCAGAGAGGGTGGGTTAAGACCAGCAGCAGAGAGGGTGGGTTAAGACCAGCAGCAAGGAGAGGCTGGGTTAAGACCAGCAGCAGAGAGGGTGGGTTAAGACCAGCAGCAAGGAGAGGGTGGGTTAAGACCAGCAGCAGAGAGGGTGGGTTAAGACCAGCAGCAGAGAGGGTGGGTTAAGACCAGCAGCAGAGAGGGTGGGTTAAGACCAGCAGCAGAGAGGGTGGGTTAAGACCAGCAGCAAGGAGAGGGTGGGTTAAGACCAGCAGCAAGGAGAGGCTGGGTTAAGACCAGCAGCAGAGAAGGTGGGTTAAGACCAGCAGCAAGGAGAGGGTGGGTTAAGACCAGCAGCAAGGAGAGGCTGGGTTAAGACCAGCAGCAAGGAGAGGCTGGGTTAAGACCAGCAGCAAGGAGAGGGTGGGTTAAGACCAGCAGCAAGGAGAGGCTGGGTTAAGACCAGCAGCAAGGAGAGGCTGGGTTAAGACCAGCAGCAAGGAGAGGGTGGGTTAAGACCAGCAGCAAGGAGAGGGTGGGTTAAGACCAGCAGCAGAGAGGGTGGGTTAAGACCAGCAGCAAGGAGAGGATGGGTTAAGACCAGCAGCAAGGAGAGGGTGGGTTAAGACCAGCAGCAAGGAGAGGGTGGGTTAAGACCAGCAGCAAGGAGAGGGTGGGTTAAGACCAGCAGCAAGGAGAGGGTGGGTTAAGACCAGCAGCAAGAAGAGGCTGGGTTAAGACCAGCAAGAAGGAGAGGGCGGGGTAAGACCAGCAGCAAGGAGAGGGTGGTTTAAGACCAGCAGCAAGTGACGCCTCTAGCACTGCAGTGCCTTAGACCGCCGAGCCACTCGGAAGGCCCCGCTGTAGTGACACAGCCTGGGATCGAACCCGGATCTGTAGTGATACAGCCTGGGATCGAGCCCGGATCTGTAGTGACACAGCCTGGGATCGAACCCGGATCTGTAGTGACACAGCCTGGGATCGAACCCGGATCTGTAGTGACACAGCCTGGGATCGAACCCGGATCTGTAGTGACGCCTCTAGCACTAGAGAACGTAACGTTGAATTGGGGTTACCTCAAAGCAGATGTTCTCTCCCTCTTTGTCGCAGTCCAACCACAAAACCACGTAGTCACATCCCTTGCCTTCAACCTGGAGAAAGACAGTGACAGAATTATTATTATTATTTTACAAAGGAGACCAATCAACTGATATAGAGGGGGGGGGGGCTGGAACAGCTACATGAATGATTGACAGGAAAACGACCCTGTTTCCAAAGGTCAAAACCCCTTCAGCTGTGACTAGAGACACAGACGAACCTGTAGGAACTTGACCATGTTGAGTTTGGGGTTGGCCTCCTTCTTCTCAGTAGGGGCTTTAGTGAAGAGTTCAGCTGGATCCACCTTGTCCCAGTTATTATACTTCCCTGGAGAGAGGGAGAGGGGGACCGAACAGGCACCGGAGTTATCAACTTATCCCACTAAGATTTGAGACACAGATTGAATCCAGTCAAAAATGTAGGATTTAGCCTAAAATCAACAACAACAACAAAAAAACCTACCTATGAAATCCAGACTCATCACGTGCCCACACACTGATGTCATCTTAAAGCGCACGCTCTGGCCTGAGAAAGTGCCCATGTACTCGTGGACCGAACATGCTCCGTTGAGACCTTTACGACTGGAGCAGCTGCCTGGGGTTGAGAAGAGAAACATGAGGAGTTAAACCTGGATCTATGGCGTCTCCTAAATGGCACACTATTCCCTATTGGTTGGCACTATAGTGTTATGGTTCCATTTGGGACACACACACCCAGCCAGTCAACATTGTAGACTATATACTCTGAACCACTTGGTGAAAAGAACCAACAGAGGAACATACAAAATCCATCCTTAAAATAGTGTGACTTGTAAAAGGTGGTAATTCTCCCAGACTACCCGAGGAGACTACCCGAGGAGACTACCCGAGGAGACTACCCGAGGAGACTACCAGAGGAGACTACCCGAGGAGACTACCAGAGGAGACTACCCGAGGAGACTACCCGAGGAGACTACCCGAGGAGACTACCAGAGGAGACTACCCGAGGAGACTACCCGAGGAGACTACCAGAGGAGACTACCAGAGGAGACTACCAGAGGAGACTACCAGAGGAGACTACCCGAGGAGACTACCAGAGGAGACTACCAGAGGAGACTACCAGAGGAGACTACCCTTGTTAAAAAAATACCTTTTGTGGACCCATCTGGTCTACATGTGACAAGATGTGAAATGGAAAAGCTACCTAGCTGACTTGCCTTGGTCAAACTAATCAAATATTTTTGTAGAAATGTCACGACTTATTGAAAATACAGATTCAAACTATTTCGGGAGGTTATTTTACACAACAACAAAAAACGGAAGCTAATAGCATGATTCAACTCTTATTTAAAAAAAAAAAAAAGGATTTCAAAGTATATCAAGGCTAAACCATAGCGGAAACTCCATTGACCTTCCCCTGACCCTGTCATAGGGCTCATACTACCTGAGCTAAACGCTACGTCGTGACGAAGTAAAGTTAATGACATGCCTCTCTCAAGGCTGAATGCTAATGGCGGTACATGCATGGTAAAGACCATGGTAATGAGAGACACAACAAGCCAGTGACTGAGTGACCCCCCTTTCTACCCATCTCTAGCTGTGAAGCTGACCCCCACCACCCTTACAATCCCAGGTGCATAAATACATCCCTGGTTCGAGACGATGGACATCAGCTCTGAACGAATCAAAGGGTACCAAGAGCAGCAGCAGCCGAGACAGAAAGCTACAGAAACACACAGAACAGCAGAGACAGAACGAGACTCCAGAACCGGAAGCCAGAACTCACTCCAGAACTCAACATGCAACAGCTCCAGGTGAGATACAAAGAGATCCATAACAACAGAAGCTGTAACTAGCCAGTGGTACTCTCCAGGTGATGTGTGATCAGGGGCTAGGGACTAGAGCTAACTTTCACTATGACTACTCTTGATTCTCATTGGCTATGCTGTGGGGGCATAATGTAAAGACAGACTATGTGCTTTGATTTTCCTCCTTTGCTGTTGCTATTAGGCTCATTCTTATAGCAGAGTATGAGCAACAGTGCTACTGAGTGATTGGCTGAGGATTTTTTTTTTTTTTACGGAAGGTCAAACCGTCAAATTAATTATTAGTTTGAGTTTTGATTAGAATGGTTTTATGGTACAAGAGTTGAATGTAGCTAGGAATTTTCTGGCATTTGGACAAATTCCTTTTAACAGATTAAAGAGATAATAAAAAAATGTAATTTAAACTAAGGCTAGTTTTTGTCTTTAGTTGCACAGATGTAATGTTTACTCCCTAGTGTTTTATATCCACTCAGCTTCAGCTGCCAGTAGCCTAATGACAGGACATTATATCATTAAACCAGAGACAGTACATCCCTGGGTTTAACAATGATATTCAACCCCCTTGTGTTTTCTGTGTTTAGCTCCAACTCAACATTGATACTCAAAACTCTGTGTTTTCTCCCTGTGTGTGTTTTCCTATGCAGCACCTGCGTCTGCTACTCCTGTGCGTGCTGGCCCTGCGTCAGTGCCTGTGTGTGCCCCTGGGTGGCCAGTGTGTGGACGAGAGCTTCTGCACTAGCAGCCTGCAGGAGTACCACGCACAGCTAGTCAGCCTGCCCAACCGCCTTAACGAACGCAGTGTAGCCGCCTGGAACTACGTGTGAGTACCTTTACTGTACAGATGGACTGATTGGAAGAATGTATTAGACTATTAAAATGCATGTACAGCCACACACTTATGAGTGCTAAATCATCAATGCATCCTTGGATACTAGGCTTCGGAGACTGTGTGTAAATGCACGTTTCCATTCTAAGGATATGTTCTTCTTCCTTCAATTGTGGCTTGGTTCCGAGTCTGACAATCTTGTTGTTTTCTCTTCCTCCTTCCAAGGGAAAAAATTGACTTGAACCGGGTGCCTCCAGTCCTTTATGAAGCCAACTGCCTTGAAAGCCACTCCTGTAAGGGTCTGGACAGCACCCTCAGGTTAGAGACCATCCCCATCACCCTCAGGATGCCCGTGCTGAGGAAAAACCCCCGCTGTACCTCCTTCTCCCTGGAGTTCGAGCCCATCAATATAGCCTGTATATGCGCCACTTCCAGACAAAGTGGATTTCTAACCGATCGATTCTAAAATATTAAAAATATTTATTTATTTGTAAATGTTGAGGCTATAAATTAGATTGAATGTGTGTTTTGAATGTATTTTTTTTTGACAGTAGGGTAAAGATTATTATTATTACTATTATTGTTGTTATTGTTGACATCACTCAGTATACGTTCCAACTCTCATGTTAGTTGTTTGCCACAATGACAACGAAAATGTATTGGTCATTGGTCAAGAAGAAGTCAATTGTTCCCTTATCATCTGCTAAAGGCTTAAAACAGACAATAAACTAATTTTACAGCACCAAAAACACGTGTTTCTCTGTTGCTTTACATGGAGTTAATCATTTAGATAAGGAGTTACTCACAAGATGAACGATAACTAACTACTGCTGCTGGCTTTTCCCTGGTACATGGTTGTTGATTCCTAGCTTGCTAGTTGCTTTAACAGAGTAAACATTAGAGATCACTTACCTTTAGATAGGATTTTGGCAATTGACTGAGCCAACGACGGCTTCTCCGCCACCATCAAAACTGTCTTCATGACTGGAAACAGCACAGCGACACTAAGTTAGCTAGCCAGCTGAGAACAAATAGCTGCTATTTACAAAATGTAAATAACACAATTATATTTAGATGTGATTAGAAGTTCTAAGAAGCATAAGTGCCACGGAAAAGCTCATTGTCAAGTTAGTGGCTAGCACAAAAGAAACACAACGCCGCCATGACAGTTTCTAGATGCTCTTCCGGTTGAAAGTGTAACCTAACCGGAAGTAGATACGACATATTGGTAAATTGATTATAGGCTTGGTACGGGTCGACAGAGCTGCAAGCTCTCAGGCATTGGCCGTGAGACACACGCGTTTGACCCTATTCTCACACTCACACGGCGGCACACCTCTTAAATCTCACGCATTGAAAAGTACTGCTTTTATTTTTTCTAATGAGTCCGTTGTATAGTCAGTGCGTTAACTTTTCAACTGCGCTCCAAAATTGCGACTGCAATTTAACATCATGAGCGTAATCTCTATCATTGTCTGTTATTTGTATATTGTTTTATTGTTATTATTATTAACAACAAATCAATACAAAAGGTACATGGGGGAACACAAGTATATTTAAAGAATATACAAAGGACAATTGGGCTAGAGAGTACAATATCACATTACACAGGGACCTTAAGGGGCATACACGCATTATACTTCTAACAGCTTTTTTGTTGGTCAAGTATTTAATTGTCTTAAAATATTAGTTTTTGTAAGGTAAGGAAATGTGGAGTTTTGTTTGTAAATGTACATTTGTGACTATGACATTTGTCCCTCAAAAATTATGAAATGAATTTACATACACATTTCTACTTATTTCTAAGTAAAGAATCCAAGCAGCACATCTCTCCATAATAGTGTGAAATCTTCATAAATGTGTTCCATTATAAATCTACTGATGTCTTACCACAGATTCCTTACATGAATACAAAGCCAAAAAAAAGATGGAACACGGTGGTCATTACAAAGATACAATTTGAATGTATTTATTTTTTAAACTTCTTCATATAGTGGTTGGCAGGATAATATTTATGAATAATTTCAAAATACATTCCCTTAATTGTGTTAATAAGTAGGTATGTGTGTGGCAACATCTTAACTTTTTCCAAAATATCTTACCAATAAAATCATTCCAATAAGGCAGTGGCTCCCAAAATGTTTATAGTTCCGTAACCCTTCAAACATTCGACCTCCAGCTGCGTACCCCCTCTAGCACCAGGGTCAGCGCACTCTCGAATGTGGTTTTTTGCCATCATTGTAAGCCTGCCACACACACACTATATGATACATTTATTAAACTTAAGAATGAGTGTGAGTTTTTGTCACAACCCGGCTCGTGGGAAGTGACAAAGAGCTCTTAAGGAGCTCCAGGGCACAAATAATAATAATATAATAATCAATAATTTTGCTCTCTGTTTAACCATCTTACATATAAAACCTTATTTGTTTATCGAAAATTGTGAATAACTCACCACAGGTTAATGAGAAGGGTGTGCTTGAAAAGATGCACATAACGGCAATGTTGGGTTGTATTTGGAGAGAGTCTTGGTCTTAAATAATTTTCCACACAGTCTGTGCCTGTATTTAGTTTTCATGCTAGTGAGGGCTGAGAATCCACTCTCACATAGGTACGTGGTTGCAAAGGGCATCAGTGTCTAACATGCTGCCCACTCCTCGCATCGCGTGCCGCAAGCTTTGCAAAATAAATGTACACTTACATGCGCCAATGAGCGTCTGTGTTGCCAAGCTCTAAAATGGAAGTAAATTCTATTTGTGACACTGAACGCGGTGCAAGTCCTGCCTTTCCCATCTCCTCATTGGTTTATAGAAGCAGATACCCGCGTGCCATCTCCTCATTGGTTAGCACCATGTGGGTGATTGAAAGTTGAACTGAGGTAGGTCAGTCGTGGGAATACTATAAACATTTAGATGCCAATCACCATATAAAGTCCAAAGAAGAAAAAGCCTGGAAGGAGGAGAGGTGACTAGAAACGATTCGGTTGACCGTTTTATGTGTCGATTAACTGTGGGAGGAGAGGACCTTGTGCATTTCAGGTAAAATAACAACTCAACATTTATATCCCAGGGAAAATTAGCTAGCAACAGCAAGCTAGCTAAATAGGACAAATTAGCTAGCAACTGAAAGCTAGCTAGCTAAATTGCCATAAATGTCTAATGCTTTTCGACCTGTCCCAAAATTAATATAATTGGCACAGAGTTTTGTTTTGATATTTCAAGCTATTTGTCGTGATTGCGTTTGGTGTGGAGGGACAAAATCAATTTGCGCACGATGGTGTTAACAACGCGATTTGCTAAGGCAGGATACTCTGAGTGCAGCCCAATCCAGAAATCTGGCAGTGGCTTCTGATTGAATTACATTAGCACAGAACCGCTTGTTGTAATTTCGATGAGGGTCTCTTGTTCTGATATCGGTAAGTGGACTGGAGGCAGGGCATGAAAGGGATAACGAATCCAGTTGTTTGTGTCTTACGTTTCAGCAAAGTACCTGCGTAATTGGCACCCAGCTCACTCAGGTGCTTCGCTATATCACATTTGACATTGTCCATAAGATTGAGTTCATTTGCACACAAAAAAATCATACAATGATGGAATGACCTGTGTGTTGTCCTTGTTAATGCAGACAGAGAAGAGCTCCAACTTGTCCCTGTTATCCTAGATTCAGATCATTCAGGCGAGAAAAAACATCACCCAGATAGGCCAGTCGTGTGAGAAACTCGTCATCATGCCAGCGGTCAGACAAGTAAAAATTATGGTCAGTAAAGAAAACTTTAAGCTCGTCTCTCAATTTAAAAAAACTTGTCAATACTTTGCCCCTTGATAACCAGTGCACTTCTGTATGTTGTAATGCCCATGTCATTGCATAGTGCAGAAAATACACGAGAGTTCAGGGGCCATGCTTAAACAAAGTTAACATTTTTCACTATAGTGTCCATTACGTCATTCAAGCTGTCAGGCATTCCCTTGGCAGCAAGAGCCTCTTGGTGGATGCTGCAGTGTACCCAAGTGGCGTCGGGAGCAACTGCTCGCACGTTACCCCTCTACTATGTCTCCCTGTCATAGCTTTTGCGCCATCAGTACAGATACCAACACATCTTGACCACCAAAGTCCATTTGATGTCACAAAGCTATCCAGTACTTTAAAGATATCCTCTCATGTCTTGGTTTCCAGTGGTTTGCAGAAGAGGATGTCTTCCTAAACTGACCCCCCATAAACGTAACATACATATACCAGGAGCTGTTGACCCATCCAGCTGTAACGCATAGAATTCACTGGCTTGTATGCGAAGCAGTAATTGTTTCAAAACATCTCCTGACATGCCACTGATGCGTCGGGAAACAGTGTTGTTTGATGAAGACATTGTCTGTATAGTTTTTTGGGCCATTTCCCCAAGCATTGTCCCAGCCATATCCACGGCAGCAGGAAGAATGAAGTCCTCGACAATAGTATGGGGATTGCCTGTCCTAGCGACTCGGTAGCTCACCTTATAAGACGCTTCTAGCCCCTTCTTATTAATGGTATCTTTTGCTTTTATACATGTCTTACTACTCGAAAGTCATCTTTATTCTCGCCCCAAAAACTCCCGTGGCTTATTTTTCAAATGGTCATGTTTTGTTTCTAAATGTCTGCGCAAGAGTGAAGGTTTCATTGAGTTGTGAGATAGTACTTTTGCACATTTAACACACTGTAACTGAGGAAAGACACTTCTCCCAATATAAGTGAACCCGAAATCGACGTAGTTCTCATCATATTTGCGCCTCTTCGATGGTCCAACGTCCCTGTCTGTTGTTCGGTGCTTTCCCGGGTAAGGTTCCCGGGTAAGGGGGCAGTAGCTTGGTGCTTTCCCAGGTAAGGAGGCAGTAGCTTGGTGCTTTCCCGGGTAAGGGGACAGTAGCTTGGTGCTTTCCCGGGTAAGAGGGCAGTAGCTTGGTGCTTTCCCGGGTAAGGGGGCAGTAGCTCTTCGGCTGCATCAGATTCACAACTGTCAGTGTCCATGCTAGCTGGGCTAACAACAAATGTAGAATTACTGATGCAGGCATTGGATGTGCTCGTGGAAACAGAACAACGGTGTGTTGTCAACAGGTGCAGGTATAGTACTGCTGGTAGTAGCAGTACTACCAGTAGAGCTGGTATGTGTCTCTATGGAAACAGAACAACGTGTGTTGTCAACAGGTGCAGGTATAGTACTGCTGGTAGTAGCAGTACTACCAGTAGAGCTAGTATGTGTCTCTATGGACGCGGGCCTTACTTTTTAACCATTTATCCATTTTCGAGCAAACGGAATTAGCAGCAGCTACGTTTGGCTACATACAGACCGTTAAGAGAGTAACGGTTAATGTGATTGGATGAGTAACGGTTAATGTGATTGGATGAGTAACGGTGAATGTGATTGGATGTTAATTATTTGACTAGGCTACCTGTATTTGACATTGTGTTGTTATTTCACTGAACACTAGATGGTTTAGTTTTATTTTTGCCAGTGAAACGAGGCTCAGGTGAGAAAAAAACCTCAAACAAATGTATAGCCCTGTTGGAAAATGTAAACGGACTGTTTGAAAATGTGAAATTTTCCCCCAAAGTTTTTTTTATTATTATTATTTTTTTTATGTGAATCACATTTTTATTTGGCAGCATTGCAGTTTGGGAATACCTGCAATAAGGCATGACATAAGGTATAGATAGATACAACATCCTGTTGTAACAAGGCTCATATTGTTGTTGAATGAACCAAAGGAAAAACAAATATTTTCTACTGATGAGTCAACGGGGGTTATTTGTCAGTATGTTTTGAGACGTTCCTGGCTTGCTACAGCACTGTGAACCATGTCACATTGAAGCATACGATTGGTCTAGTTATGTTGGGGATCAAGGGGATTGGATGCATTTTACTAAAGAAAAAAACCCTCAAGATAAGAGAGGCGCTGAATAGAGAACGTTCTTTAACAATTATTATTATTATTTAAATGTAACCTTTATTTAATTGGCAAGTCAGCTAAGAACAAATTCTTATTTACAATGACGGCCTACCCTAGACGACGCTGGGCCAATTGTAAGCGGCCCCATGGGTCTCCCAATCACGACCGGATGTGATGCAGCCTGGACTCGAACCAGGTACTGCATGTGGAAACATGAAACATCTTCTCTCACACACGGACTGGAAGAGAGTATTCAGGATATTATAGCCACCACACACACACACACACACACACACACACACACACACACACACACACACACACACACACACACACACACACACACACACACACACACAAATAACATAGACTACCCACAGGGTACACACTGGTTGAAATGGCATTGAACCAACGTGTAATAGACGTTGAATTGACGTCTGTGCCCAGTTGGGTAATGATTAAAAGACCAACATTACAAAGGGAAAACATTATAATCATCCAGAGGTAGCTTCTAGCAGACAAACAGTGTAATTCGTCACAGCAGTTTACCGGCAGACGGACCCGAGAGACCAGGGGCTAGAGGATAAGTGGCATCTATTGTGATGGACATTTAGTGGTGCATTATAAACGAGACCACAGCGACAGTCAGGTTTGAATATATCAAGTGAAGAATCAGAAATGATATGCTGAATGGATGGGTTGGTGGGTTTAGTGGATGAATGAATGATTGAAATGAATGAAAAATGCAAATTATTTAGAATGTAGGCCGACCAGAAAATGGTTGGAAACATATGATATTCTGTGTCACTAACGTGGAGAGCCGTAAAGTAAAGAGTAGAAAAGTTCAAACCACATTAAGGACCATCATCATTCATTAACCCCTTAAAGGCTGTTTCATCTGTCACTACTGGCAACGCCCCCCCTACATTCTTGAGCATCTGTTGAAGACAATAAGGGAGATACAGTGCCTTCTGAAAGTATTCAGACCCCTTGACTTTTTGTTAGGTTACACCTGGGGTGGCAGGGTAGCCTAGTGGTTAGAGCGTTGGACGAGTAACCGAAGGGTTGCAAGTTCAAGTCCCCAAGCTGGCAAGGTACGAATCTGTTGTTCTGCCCCTCAACAAGGCAGTTAACCCACTAGGCCATCATTGAAAATAACTGACTTGCCTAGTAAAATAAAGAAATTCTAAAGTTGATTAATTTGTTTTTTCCCCCCTCATCAATCCTCACACTACCCCGTAATGACACCACAATACCCCATAATGACATCACAATACCCCATAATGACAAAGCAAAAACAAGTTTTTAGAATTTTTGCTAATTTATAAAAAAATATATAGAACTGAAACATTACATTTACATAAGTATTCAGACCATTTTCTTAGTACTTTGTTGAAGCACCTTTGGCAACGATTACAGCCTTGGGTCTTCTGTATTTGGGGAGTTTCTCCTGTATTTGGGGAGTTTCTCCCATTCTTCTCTGCAGATCCTCTCAAGCTGTCAGGTTGGATGGGGAGTGTTGCCGCACAGCTATTTCCAGGTCTCTCCAGAGATGTTAGATTGGGTTCAAGTCCGGGCTCTGGCAGGGCCACTCAAGGACATTCAGATACTTGTCCCGAAGCCACACGTGTGTTGTCTTGGCTGTGAGCTTAGGGTCGTTGTTCTGTTGGAAGGTGAACCTTCACCCGAGTCTGAGGTCCTGAGCTCTCTGGAGCAGGTTTTCATCAAGGATCTCTCTGTACTTTGCTCCGTTCATCTTTACCTCGATCCTGACTAGTCTCCCAGTCCCTGCCGATGAAAAACATCCCCACAGCATTTTTATTTTATTTTTTTAACCTTTATTTAACTAGGCAAGTCAGTTAAGAACAAATTCTTATTTTCAATTACATCCTAGGAACAGTGGGTTAACTGCCTGTTCAGGGGCAGAACGACAGATTTGTACCTTGTCAGCTCGGGGATATGAACTTGCAACCTTTCGGTTACTAGTCCAACGCTCTAACCACTAACCACTAGGCTACCCTGGCTCTAACCACTAGGCTAGCATGAGGCTCCCACCACTATTCTTCACCGTAGGGATGGTACCAGACTTCCTCCAGACGCCACGCTTGGTTTCATCAGACCAGAGAATCTTGTTTCTCATGGTCTGAGAGTCTTTAGGTGCCTTTTGGTAAACTCCAAGCAGGCTGTCATGTGCCTTTTACTGAGGAGTGGTTTCCGTCTGGTCACTCTACCATAAATGCCTGATTGGTGGAATGCTGCAGAGATAGTTGTCCTTCTGGAAGGTTCTCCCATCTCCACAGAGGAAGTCTGGAGCTCTGTCAGAGTGACCATTGGGTTCTTGGTGACCTCCCTGACCAAGGCCCTTCTCCCCCTATTGCTTAGTTTAGCTGGGCAGCCAGCTCAAGGAAGAGTCTTGGTGGTTCCAAACTTCTTCCATTGAAGAAGGATGGAGGCCACTGTTTTTCTTGGGGACCTTCAATGCTGCAGAAATTTTCTGGTACCCTTCCCCAGATCTGTTACTCGACACAATCCTGTCTCAGAGCTCTATGGACAATTCCTCTGACCTCATGGCTTGGTTTTACTATCACATGCGCTGTCAACTGTGGGACTTAAATGTGATTTGCAAATATTTCCTTTGTCCCTATGGGGTATTGTGTGTAGATTGATGAGGGGAAACAAACAATATAATCAATTTTAGAATAAGGCTGCAACGTAACAAAATGTGTAAAAAGTCAAGGGGTTTGAATACTGAATGCACTGTAATTCAGGGTGCTATTTTATCTTATGGCCAGTAGATGGCAGAAGAGGCTATCACAAATGTTTTGATGCTCTTCATTCTGATTCTACTCTTCACCATGGAACCGTCGGGTGGTGTCCCCGTAGAGAGTCTATTAAATGACTAACTCCTAATCCTATGAGTACCTCGGTTTCAAGAGGCCTTGCAAGGTCTAATCAACAACAACAAAAAAGCCTAAATAAACATCTTCATTTTACTGTACTGTTCATGTATTTTAATACGCTGTTTATGTTAGAGAAATAAAACGATATTACTGGGGGTAGAGGGGGGGGGGGGGGGGGGGGGGGGGTAGCTGGAGGGGGGGGGGGTAGCTGGATCTTTCTGTAGGGTGATGGGGTGGAGGGGGGGGGTAGCTGGATCTTTTTGTAGGGGGGTGGGGGGTAGCTGGATCTTTTTGTAGGGTGATGGGGTGAAGGGGGGGGGTAGCTGGATCTTTCTGTAGGGTGATGGGGTGGAGGGGGGGGTAGCTGGATCTTTTTGTAGGGGGGTGGGGGGGTAGCTGGATCTTTCTGTAGGGTGATGGGGTGAAGGGGGGGGGGTAGCTGGATCTTTTTGTAGGGTGATGGGGTGGGGGGGTAGCTGGATCTTTTTGTAGGGTGATGGGGTGGAGGGGGGTAGCTGGATCTTTTTGTAGGGTGGGGGGTGGTAGCTGGATCTTTCTGTAGGGTGATAGAGGGTGGAGGGGGGTGGTAGCTGGATCTTTCTGTAGGGTGATAGAGGGTGGAGGGGGGGGTAGCTGGATCTTTCTGTAGGGTGATAGAGGGTGGAGGGGGGGGGGTAGCTGGATCTTTCTGTAGGGTGATGGGGTGGAGGGGGGGGGGGGTACAACACCTGTTGTATTCAGCATTTCACTGTAAGGTCTACTACACCTGTTGTATTCATATTTTCACTGTAAGGTCTACTACACCTGTTGTATTCATAATTTCACTGTAAGGTCTACTACACCTGTTGTATTCAGCATTTCACTGTAAGGTCTACTACACCTGTTGTATTCAGCATTTCACTGTGAGGTCTACTACACCTGTTGTATTCAGCATTTCACTGTAAGGTCTACTACACCTGTTGTATTCAGCGTTTCACTGTAAGGTCTACTACACCTGTTGTATTCAGCATTTCACTGTAAGGTCTGCATCTGTTGTATTCGGCGCATGTGACAAATAACATTTGATTTGATTTTGAGATGGAATCAGAGAGAGAGGAAGTGGGAAAGGAGGTAAAGAATGAATGATGTAGTCAGAGAGACTGATGTAGTCAGAGAGATTGAATGATGTAGTCAGAGAGATTGATGTAGTCAGTGAGACTGAATGATGTAGTCAGTGAGACTGAATGATGTAGTCAGAGAGACTGAATGATGTAGTCAGCGAGACTGATGTAGTCAGAGAGACTGAATGATGTAGTCAGAGAGACTGAATGCTACTTGTTTGATTCTGTAACAGACTTTCTGACCCTGGCATGGTGTGAACATCTGTTTTCTGACACGTTGGTTGGTTGGGTGAATAGATCGGGGACTCTGTGGAACATTAGGTTACACTGTTCTCCTGTCCAATTCCGTTACCATGTGAGCCAGCATGTCTGTAGCAGCTAGGGTTGCCATGGTGACGTGTTTGCTCCCGTTTCTTCCTGGCCGTGCCTGATCCGTTCATGGATGCTGCTGGTACCCACATCCTTCCTCTGGTTGGCTCTGATTTGAGGTGAGATTCCTAGCAGTTATAGATTCATACCGTCATTGGGATAACCATGTGTGTGAACACTAATCATTCAGAGGTTCTAACAGCGTATTTTCACGTTGTGTTGGTACAGAGAAAACACATACAGTGTCTTCTGAAATTATTCACACTCCTTTTTCCACATTTTGTTACGTTACAGCCTTATTCTATAATGTATTAAATAGGGTTTTTTTCTCCTCATCAATCTACACACAATACCTCATAAGGACATCACAATACCCCATAATGACATCACAATACCCCCATAATGACATCACAATACCCCATAATGACATCACAATACCCCCATAATGACATCACAATACCCCATAATGAAAAAGCCAAAACAGGAGCTCTACGGACAATTCCTTCGACCTCATGGCTTGGTTTGTGCTCTGACATGCACTGTCAACTGTGGGACCTTATATAGACAGGTGTGTGCCTTTCCAAATCATGGCCAATCAATTGAATTTACCACAGGTGGACGCCAATCGCGTTGTAGAAACATCTAAAGGATGAACAATGGAAACAGGACACACCTGTGTCCCACACTCTATACCACACACTGGACTCTATACCCACACTGGACTATATACCACACACTGGACTCTATACCCACACTGGACTCTATACCCACACTGGACTATATACCACACACTGGACTCTATACCCACACTGGACTCTATACCCACACTGGACTCTATACCACACACTGGACTTTATACCCAATCATTGGACTCTATACCACACACCGGACTCTATATCCACACATTGGACTCTATACCCACACACTGGACTCTATACCCACACACTGGACTCTATACCACACACTGGACTCTATACCCACACACTGGACTCTATACCCACACACCGGACTCTATACCCACACACTGGACTCTATACCACACACTGGACTCTATACTCACACACTGGACTCTATACCCACACATTGGACTCTATACCACACACTGGACTCTATACCCACACACTGGACTCTATACCCACACTGGACTCTATACCCACACACTGGACTCTATACCACACATTGGACTCTATCATTGACTTGGTACTGGTGTCCCATGTACAGTATATAGCCATGTTATCATTGACTTGGTACTGGTGTCCCATGTACAGTATATAGCCATGTTATCATTGTTCATTGTGTGTGTGTGTGTGTGTGTGTGTGTGTGTGTGTGTGTGTGTGTGTGTGTGTGTGTGTGTGTGTGTGTGTGTGTGTGTGTGTGTGTGTGTGTGTGTCGTTTGAGAAACGATATTAATGATATTTGGGGCGACAAGGTATCCTAGTGGTTAGAGCGTTGGGACAATAACCAAAAGGTTGCTGGATTGGATCCCCCGAGCTGACAAGGTAAAATCTGTCATTCTGCCCCTGAACAAGGCAGTTAAACCGTCAATGTAAATAAGAATTTGTTCTTAACTGACTTGCCTGGTTAAATTAAAAAATATTAACCCACCCATTACCTCACTAAAACAAGCCCTTGGTGTCACTTTGCCTCTTCTTCCTCCTCTTCCTCCTCCTCCTCACAGTAACTCATGTTGTATCCTGTTTTACAGGTTCTTTGCTTCAGACGGTCAGAGAATGTGTACATTCCACTGCCACAATATAGACTGAGACACTTATGTGTCAGATGTCTGTAAGAGGGGTCATCATGGGTACAGAGACGTGGCTGGCCAACCAAAACACACCAGACATGGCTGGCCAACCAAAACACACCAGACATGGCTGGCCAACCAAAACACACCAGACATGGCTGGCCAACCAAAACACACCAGACGTGGCTGGCCAACCAAAACACACCAGACGTGGCTGGCCAACCAAAACACACCAGACGTGGCTGGCCAACCAAAACCACCAGACGTGGCTGGCCAACCAAAACACACCAGACGTGGCTGGCCAACCAAAACACACCAGACGTGGCTGGCCAACCAAAACACACCAGACGTGGCTGGCCAACCAAAACACACCAGACGTGGCTGGCCAACCAAAACACACCAGACGTGGCTGGCCAACCAAAACACACCAGACGTGGCTGGCCAACCAAAACCACCAGACGTGGCTGGCCAAGCAAAACACACCAGACGTGGCTGGCCAACCAAAACACACCCAGACGTGGCTGGCCAGGCAAAACACACCAGACGTGGCTGGCCAACCAAAACCACCAGACGTGGCTGGCCAACCAAAACACACCAGACGTGGCTGGCCAACCAAAACCACCAGACGTGGCTGGCCAACCAAAACACACCAGACGTGGCTGGCCAACCAAAACACACCAGACGTGGCTGGCCAACCAAAACCACCAGACGTGGCTGGCCAACCAAAACACACCAGACGTGGCTGGCCAACCAAAACACACCAGACATGGCTGGCCAACCAAAACACAACAGACGTGGCTGGCCAACCAAAACACACCAGACGTGGCTGGCCAAACAAAACACTTCTCTCTCTCTCACCTTCTCTCTTTAGCTCTCTACCTCTCTCTCTTTCTTTTCTTTCTCTCTCTCTCTCTCCCAGAGTGCCCTGACAGATACAGCAGAACTTGCAGATGCCCTCCGAAAAGAGAATATTGTGAAACACTATCACACTAGTATTACTGTGGATACATCAAGGCAATTCTCTGAAATTACAATATGCAAAGATATTACATATAGCTCCTTAAACCTTTTATTGCAGTGGATTAAATCAGGGTCACACAGAGTGATTAAATCAGGGTCACAGAGAGTGATTAAATCAGGGTCACAGAGAGTGATTAAATCAGCGTCACACAGAGTGATTAAATCATGGTCACACAGAGTGATTAAATCAGGGTCACAGAGAGTGATTAAATCAGGGTCACAGAGAGTGATTAAATCAGCGTCACACAGAGTGATTAAATCAGGGTCACAGAGAGTGATTAAATCAGCGTCACACAGAGTGATTAAATCATGGTCACACAGAGTGATTAAATCAGGGTTACACAGAGTGACTCAATCAGGGTTACACAGAGAGTGATTAAATCAGGGTCACAGTGTGATTAAATCAGGGTCACAGTGTAATTAAATCAGGGTCACAGTGTGATTAAATCAGGGTCACAGTGTAATTAAATCATGGTCACAGTGAGTGATTAAATCAGGAACACAATGTGATTAAATCAGGGTCACAGTGTGATGAAACCAGGGTCACAGTGTGATTAAATCAGGGTCACAGAGAGTGATTAAATCGGGGTCACAGTGTGATTAAATCAGGGTCACAGAGAGTGATTAAATCAGGGTCAGAGAGAGAGTGATTATTGGTAGGCTGAAACAAATCTACTTTGAAACAAAAGTATACACCTCACACACGTGGTTATGGGCTTAAAAATAATAAGACACCTGAACCACGTCAGATATAGAGTTGACATTTATTCAGTTGTTAGATTGCATTCCACTATTACACTTCATATAAATCACAGAAGACTGACATATAACAAAACTGTTTATTTTAAATAATCTTTAGAGGGCACTTTAAGTCATTGACAGCAGGAAAGGGCTATGGCATCCTACCTTACCCCTCACCCTTAACCCTTAACCCTTCACCCCTGGCCCTTCAACCTGGCTCCCGCTCCACCCTCCCCCATCTCCTTCTCTTCTCTGGGCACCGTGTGGAAGCCTACCCCCTCATCCTCCTCTCCTCCCCCTCCACCCTCCCCCATCTCCTTCTCTTTTCTGGGCACCGTGTGGAAGCCTACCCCCTCATCCTCCCCTCCTCCCTCCCTCCCACCCCTCTTTTCCGAGTCCCAACCTGAAATTCCAGGGTGGTTTGAACAGAGCTCTCTCTCTCTCTCTCCATGGTAATGTGATTGGTGACCCCTGACCTATTCACCTCCAGTGAGGTAGGAATGCGGAGATACAGGACAGTAGGGAGACCACTGGAATTCCTCTGAACTCCCATGTGTTTATACTCACTAACAAACACGCACACACACACACGCAGAAATACACACAGACATACACGCACACACAGACATATATACACACACAACGATCAGTCATGCTCAAATGCACAACCACACATAACATTTCACATAAACATATTCACAAAACAAATATGATAGGAATAATTCCCAAACCTATGTTTGACCAGAGCCTCTTGGTTGGCTGGCCAACCAAAACACACCAGACATGGCTGGCCAACCAAAACACACCAGACGTGGCTGGCCAACCAAAACACACCAGACGTGGCTGGCCAACCAAAACACACCAGACGTGGCTGGCCAACCAAAACCACCAGACGTGGCTGGCCAACCAAAACACACCAGACATGGCTGGCCAACCAAAACACACCAGACGTGGCTGGCCAACCAAAACACACCAGACGTGGCTGGCCAACCAAAACACACCAGACGTGGCTGGCCAACCAAAACCACCAGACGTGGCTGGCCAACCAAAACACACCAGACGTGGCTGGCCAACCAAAACACACCAGACATGGCTGGCCAACCAAAACACAACAGACGTGGCTGGCCAACCAAAACACACCAGACGTGGCTGGCCAAACAAAACACTTCTCTCTCTCTCACCTTCTCTCTTTAGCTCTCTACCTCTCTCTCTTTCTTTTCTTTCTCTCTCTCTCTCTCTCCCAGAGTGCCCTGACAGATACAGCAGAACTTGCAGATGCCCTCCGAAAAGAGAATATTGTGAAACACTATCACACTAGTATTACTGTGGATACATCAAGGCAATTCTCTGAAATTACAATATGCAAAGATATTACATATAGCTCCTTAAACCTTTTATTGCAGTGGATTAAATCAGGGTCACACAGAGTGATTAAATCAGGGTCACAGAGAGTGATTAAATCAGGGTCACAGAGAGTGATTAAATCAGCGTCACACAGAGTGATTAAATCATGGTCACACAGAGTGATTAAATCAGGGTCACAGAGAGTGATTACATCAGGGTCACAGAGAGTGATTAAATCAGCGTCACACAGAGTGATTAAATCAGGGTCACAGAGAGTGATTAAATCAGCGTCACACAGAGTGATTAAATCATGGTCACACAGAGTGATTAAATCAGGGTTACACAGAGTGATTCAATCAGGGTCACACAGAGAGTGATTAAATCAGGGTCACAGTGTGATTAAATCAGGGTCACAGTGTAATTAAATCAGGGTCACAGTGTGATTAAATCAGGGTCACAGTGTAATTAAATCATGGTCACAGTGAGTGATTAAATCAGGAACACAATGTGATTAAATCAGGGTCACAGTGTGATGAAACCAGGGTCACAGTGTGATTAAATCAGGGTCACAGAGAGTGATTAAATCGGGGTCACAGTGTGATTAAATCAGGGTCACAGAGAGTGATTAAATCAGGGTCACACAGTGTGATTAAATCAGGGTCACACAGAGTGATTAAATCGGGGTCACAGTGTGATTAAATCAGGGTCACAGAGAGTGATTAAATCAGGGTCACACAGTGTGATTAAATCAGGGTCACAGAGAGAGTGATTATTGGTAGGCTGAAACAAATCTACTTTGAAACAAAAGTATACACCTCACACACGTGGTTATGGGCTTAAAAATAATAAGACACCTGAACCACGTCAGATATAGAGTTGACATTTATTCAGTTGTTAGATTGCATTCCACTATTACACTTCATATAAATCACAGAAGACTGACATATAACAAAACTGTTTATTTAAAATAATCTTTAGAGGGCACTTTAAGTCATTGACAGCAGGAAAGGGCTATGGCATCCTACCTTACCCCTCACCCTTAACCCTTAACCCTTCACCCCTGGCCCTTCAACCTGGCTCCCGCTCCACCCTCCCCCATCTCCTTCTCTTCTCTGGGCACCGTGTGGAAGCCTACCCCCTCATCCTCCTCTCCTCCCCCTCCACCCTCCCCCATCTCCTTCTCTTTTCTGGGCACCGTGTGGAAGCCTACCCCCTCATCCTCCCCTCCTCCCTCCCTCCCACCCCTCTTTTCCGAGTCCCAACCTGAAATTCCAGGGTGGTTTGAACAGAGCTCTCTCTCTCTCTCTCCATGGTAATGTGATTGGTGACCCCTGACCTATTCACCTCCAGTGAGGTAGGAATGCGGAGATACAGGACAGTAGGGAGACCACTGGAATTCCTCTGAACTCCCATGTGTTTATACTCACTAACAAACACGCACACACACACACGCAGAAATACACACAGACATACACGCACACACAGACATATATACACACACAACGATCAGTCATGCTCAAATGCACAACCACACATAACATTTCACATAAACATATTCACAAAACAAATATGATAGGAATAATTCCCAAACCTATGTTTGACCAGAGCCTCATTCAGAGATGGTCAGCTTGGTCATTTTGGTCCTACATGTAAACGTCAGTGGGGTTGTACGGTATGGGGATGGTTGGGGGTAGGGTGGGGAAGATTGACCAGGCCAGGACCTCCAGGACAGGACAGAGAAGATGGTGAACACCATAGATATAGAACAATATAGATATAGACAATATAGATATAGAACACCATAGATATAGAACAATATAGATATAGACAATATAGATATAGAACACCATAGATATAGAACAATATAGATATAGACAATATAGACATAGAAACCATAGATATAGACCACCATAGATAAAGACCACCATAGATATAGAACACCATACATTTAGAACAACATAGATATAGAACACCACAGATATAGAACACCATAGATATAGAACACCACAGATATAGAACACCATAGATATAGAAAACTATAGATATAGAACAATATAGATATAGAACACCATAGATATAGAACACTATAGATGTAGAACACCATAGATATAGAACAATATAGATATAGAACACCATAGAATAGAACACCATAGATATAGAACAATATAGATATTGAACACCATAGATATAGAACACTATAGATAAAGACACTATAGATATAGAACACTATAGATATATAACACAACTAGGGAAAGAGCTAGAAAGGAAAGAGTAAAGAGTTGAATGACCAATTGCAGACCTTGCAAGCCATTGTGACCTGCCTGTAAGGACTGTTGAGTTTTTGTGTGGTTTGTGTGGTCCTTCAACTCTCTACTCTCTCCTTTACATATCAGTCAATGAAAGCATTTTGGATCACAAGTTCTTGCTTGTGTGCAGAGGTGAGAGGATATATATTTTTTTTTACCTAAGTGGTTCTCAGTCTTTAAGTTATTTACTTTGCCTGTACAATATATCCACTTTCATTATAGTAATGTGGACATAAAAAAAGTAAGGTATTTCATTTGGGACTATATGGTTATTTTAATACAGAAAGCATTTTAAAAGACTGAAGAAAAATGAACTGAATCAAATCTAGCACAGCATGGAGAAGAGCAGTAAATAAGCAAATATAATACAATGTTTTGCTTATGAAATAGTTCAAACAATGTTACAGTTCTTGATATTATTGACTTACAAAACTAAACAAGATTCACATTTGAGTTTAAATCTAAAGTCAAGACGAATCATTGAAAAAGGTAATAGACTAAATTAAAAAGTAATGTTTTAATGACCCCTTGTAATTATCAAAGATGACTCATTTTAGATGTCGTTGCATTTCATTTAGCTGAACTGTTTAAACTGAGATGGAAGCCCTAGCAGCTCGGTCAGAATTTATAACAAAGTGATCAAATAGTAAGAGAATGTTGATTTTTCACTTTCAACTTCCAAGTCGGGAATATTTAGCTGTTTATAATTAATACTATTACCAAGCAAAATAACTCTATTATTCATCGAGCCATTATTATTACGTCAAAATGTATAGTTTTATGATTATCTCTCAAAACAACCTTTATTCAAACAGCCAAATATATAGATTTACTAGAATTAAAAATCTTATCCTTTGGTGATAATTAATTGGTATTGTTTTCTGTTTCTCCACTTTGTATAATCACATGAATATTACTCAACTTTACCATTTTATGTCCATACAATATATGCTATCTATATTATTCATTTTTTTCCCAAATGTGGGATTATGAATGTAGTCCTAAAATATATAGAAAGATATAAAAATACATATTAAATTACACTTTTAATTGTATACAAAATTACATACATTTTGTATGTACGTCTTTTTTTTCCCCCTCATAAAATCTAGCTTAGATACTTTTAACAATGTTGTATTTCTCTTCCTGAACGAACGCAAATCATTTGTTATTCGGTCAATAGTGAGCAACATTATAATTATGTTCGCATGAAGAAAACATCAAATCACACACAAATACAATCACAACGTTTTGCCGTAGACCGACACTACTTTGTAATTCGTTTGAGATAATTTAAATTGAAATATCTATTATCAAAATTGTCCATAAATAATTGTTAAATTCGATTTGGTTTTGACATTTGAGTTCAATAGCCTATATTTCAATAGCCTATATACTTGTAGGTCATTTGAGACTATTTTTGAGGCAGACTTATGTTGAAGGTAAAGGAGTTTTTAACCCTTAGCTTCTCATACTACCATGTGTGGTCCAGTGTCCTTAAAACATTTAACCCTTTAAATAACCTGTTTAACAACCAAAATATACTCTTCTTCGCCCTCCTGACTGCTTGCTGTGTGTGTTACTCGCTCACCACCACAAATGAGAACGGTAGAGTAAATAATCGAAAAGGAGCTTATACATGACGAAACGTGTTTCTATTTAGGCAGAAAAGGGACAAAAACAAATGGTCCACAGTTCGGAGTCAACCACGAACTAAAGAGTCCGGAGGCTACAGATGAAGTCCCGCCCCTTGGAATGTGAGTATAGCCACGCCTCTCCACCAGCGGAGATATAGCATAACTTCCTTTCCGTCCTGGCTGCAGAAACACATTCAGAAATACGCTCATTTATTTAACCTTTCATGGGGGGAGGGGGAGGAAGGGAGGGGAGGGGAAACAGAAAATAGACACGTAAATGTTTCGTAAAGGCACGCAAAAAATGTTTCGAACTGTGCGACTTGTCCCAATAGGCTATAGGGTTATTACATTGCTGGTAATTTACACACGGAGTGTACAAAACATTAAGAACACCTTCCTAATATTGAGTTACATATTCAATGTGTCTGGGCATGAACTCTACAAGGTGTTGAAAGCATTCAGGGATGCTGTCCCATGTTGACTCCAATGCTTTCTACAATTGTGTCAAGTTGGCTGGATGTCCTTTGTGTGGTGGACCATTCTTGGGAAATTGTGAAACTGTTCACGGTAATGAAAAAAACAGCAGTGTTGCAGTTCTTGACACACTAAAGCCCATGCGCCTGGCACCTACTACCATACCCTAAGGCACTAAAATCTTTTGTCTTTCCCATTCACCCTCTGAATGGCACACATACACAATCCATGTCTCAACTGTCTCAAGGCTCAAACATCCTTCTTTAACCCCGTCTCCTCCCCTTCATCTACACTGACTGAAGTGGATTTAACAATTGATGTCCATAAAGGATCATAACTTTCACCCGGATTCACCTGGTCAGTCTTTATGTCCTGGAAAGATCAGGTGTTCCTAATGTTTTGTACACACTGTTCCTACTTTTAACACATTTGCTTGTGAGTGTTGGGTAAGAATGGCGTTTTGGATGTGGGGGGGGGGGGGGGGGGTCAGGCCTCAGAAAATGGTATCTCATCAATAAACAATTTATAACCCTTTTATCAAACTCAATGGAACTTTGTTTTCTTCCTCCATAAACCATGATTTTATCTCCACAAATCGATTGTGAATAGTTCATTCATCCCATATTTTTTATCTTTATTTAACAAGGGAAGTCAGTTAAGAACAACTTCTTATTTTGAATAACGGCCTAGGAACAGTGGGTTAACTGCCTGTTCAGGGGCAGAACGACAGATTTGTACCTTGTCAGCTCTGGGGTTTGAACTTGCAACCTTCTAGTTACTAGTCCAACGCTCTAACCACTAGGCTACCTACCACCTCTACACTCTAACCACTAGGCTACCCTGCCGCCTCTACACTCTAACCACTAGGCTACCCTGCCACCTCTACACTCTAACCACTAGGCTACCCTGGAAAACTGTCTGATTGGTTGTAGATTTGACGTAATTATGTGTTTTGTTTGTTTCATTCCTAAAAGGTAGTGTAGTGTAGCCTACTTCCTGAAAAAGGAAACTGAGCATTCTGGGTAGGAAGAATGTCCATCGGTGCATCTCAAAAGTCTTCCCTTATTTATCGCCTCTCTCTCAACATCCTCTTCTCTTCTGGTCACTTCTTTTTTCTTGAATCAAGGACTAAATGACACAAGGAGGAATCAAGGACTAAAGGACGCAAGGAGGAATCAAGGACTAAAGGACGCAAGGAGGAATCAAGGACTAAAGGATGCAAGGAGGAATCAAGGACTAAAGGACGTAAGGAGGAATCAAGGACTAAAGGAAGGAAGGAGGAATCAAGGACTAAAGGAAGGAAGGAGGAATCAAGGAAAGACAAATGAGAAGGAAATAATGAGAGAGAAGAGAGTGAGAGAAGGAGAGAGAGAGGAGAGAGGGAGGGAGGGAGAGAAGGAGAGAGAGGATAGAAAGAGAGAGGAGAGAATGAGAGAGAGAGGAGAAAGAGACAAGGAGAGAGAGAGAAGGAGAGAACGACAGAGAGAGGAGAGAGAGAGAAGAGGACAGAGAGAGAAGGAGCTATGGAGTGAGGGAGAAGGAGAGAGAGAGAAGGAGAGAAGGACAGAGCGAGAAGGAGAGAAGGACAGAGAGAAGGACAGAGA